>NC_084733.1:32826075-33026075 GCF_033978785.1 Entelurus aequoreus
TCAGGCCTTTATTGTGCCCGAAAAATTAAAGAGTTGGCCATTTCTTTGCTATTATTTGTAAAGGACTGTTTCAGATCCGGCCCGGCGATGAGGTGGCGACTTGTCCAGGGTGTACGCCGCCTTCCGCCCGAATGCAGCTGAGATAGGCTCCAGCGCCCCCCGTGACCCCGAAAGGGACAAGCGGTAGAAAATGGATGGATGGATGGATGTTTCATATCCAATGTTAATCTGCCAAAACCGGTTTCTTGTTCAGAAACTACATACGATATTAACTGTTCTTTGCTCAAGCACATTATAAATATTAACAAAGTGTTTGTATTCATTAAATCAATGCATTCTTGGTTGCCAAAAAGTGATGCAAAGTATATTTTTGACATTGACACATCTCATCTGTGCATACATTTACTAGAATAACCTTAGGAGACATATTATTTTGAATCACTAAGTTGATTTCAGCTTTTTATTTTTTCAGTATATTTACTTCATTATCATATATGTAACTCTCTTGAATGAATACATCCAAACACTTTGTCCATGCACATAGTAAATATTAATAAAGAACAGATAATATTGTATGGAGCTTCTAAACATCGGATCAATAACAAACCTTTACGATCTCATTATTACCAAAGAAATGGCCAACTCTGTCCTTTTTGGGACACTATAAAGCAGGGGTCCCCAAACTTTTCAACTCGGGGGCCGCATTGGGTTAAAACAATTTGGCCGGGGGCCGGGGGCCGGACTGTGTATATATATATATATATATATATATATATATATATATATATATATATATATATATATATATATATATATATATATATATATATATATATATTTATATATATATATAATATATATATATATATATATATATATATATATATATATATATATATATATATATATATATATATATATATATATATATATATTATATATATATTAGATATACAGTATATAGCGCACTTTCCGCGCGCGCGCGATGATGTCACGTTATCGATGAGAAAATGCATTTTTAGACAATATGATTTGCCTGAACGGCTAGGAGACACCGTGAGTAGCAAGCGGTACAAAGTGGATAAGAAAAGACAGAAAAAAATATATTCATATTTTTTATTTTATTTAAAAAAATAATAATTCTATACTTGGGACTTCCCGCGGGCCTGATTTTGGACGCTGGCGGGCCGGAGTTTGGGGACCCCTGCTATAAAGGCTTGAAGAAATGTAAACACATATCCTTACAATAACCACAACTATACGTGTTTGTCCTACATGTAGTTAGTAATCAGTTGTGGACAGACGAAGCCCAAAAGTGCATATACATTTTTGACAAGGAGTCAGTTTTTGGCGCAACATCAATCGCAGCAAATAAATTTGACTTACAGTTGTGTCGATGTCATCATCGATGACTCACCTGCTGATGGCATCATAGCAGTAAAAAATTAAATGTGTCCTGTTCATTTTCCCAGGTGTACACACGACACCACAGATTTAGGTTTTGGCGCTGACTTCCTTAACTCGCAAGGAAAAGCATTTGATCGGCTGTCGTTCATAACTAACCCCCACCCCTCTTTATAAGAACGTGGTTAAAGAGCTGTGATTGGATATATTCTAAATTTGTCCCACCCATTGACAAGATGAAATTAAATATGTCGTTTCTTTTAACATTGTCTCGTATTTATACTTTAACTAACATGTCAGTTACTTGTTTTATCGTCTTAGTCAATGTGCCTTTGTTTTGATTACTTATCTTTCTATCCCCTCCTGCTCCGGCCCGGCTGCACCAAATGATAATATAAATACATTTAATAAAGACAAATACAAATAAGGCAACAAGAGAAGTATCCTACACTTCTCTTTTGTAAAGTAAATCTGAACAGCCGATATGGGCATCTACATCTGCTATATGATTTGCCCGAGAAGCTGGGCAGGACATTATTAAAAAATAAAATAAAAAAATAAAAAAAATAAAAAATAAAAAATAAAAAAATAAAAAATAAAGATGACTTCAGATTGTTTTATTTGTTTAAAAATCTGACATTGTACAAATCATAATGTTGTTGGGTTTTATTTTACACTTACATGTTGCAGTTTATAGTATTCTACCTTTATTTGTTGTTATTTATATTTTCTTAAGAAATTATGTGATCATGTGGCCATCAGTCAACTCATTGATGTTAATTTTCAATCTATCAAGATAAAAAAATTATACAAAAATCAAATAACAGGTTGTTATTCATGTAGTTTGCTCATCTTCCTTGACTGATGTACTAACATCACGTGGTTATTTTTTTGTACATATGTAGTATCATTTACAAAGATACAAAGAATTGCTATTGTGACATCTAGTGGACACATTTAGAACAGCAGTTTTTTCATTTAAAAATTTCAGGTTAATTTTTATACTTAGCAAAATCATCCCGCAGGCCGGATAAAACCTGTTCACGGGGCCTTACGTTTGACACCCCTGATCTATGTTTACCTGCTCCAATGTAAAAAAATAAATAATAATAAAATAAACAGCTTCCCGCCCAGGGCGGGCACGGCTTACTCATGACGCCGCTAACCACTAACCTGTGAAAATACTGCAACTTGTTTAAAAATAATCAGTATCTGCCGTGCAAAACAGTACAGTACTTTAGATTTGTTATTTTAACTTAATCTAGCCATTTTTATGCAAGAAAATACTTAATTTAGGCTTAAAATATGTGACATTTGCTTAAATATGTATTGTTTTATTTCATAGACTGTAGTCAAACGCCAAACAGCAAAAAATTGATCTATAAAGTAAATATATTTTGAAGCTTGAAATAGCGAAAATAAATAACAATTTTGGAAGATTGATTTGTGGAGTTAGCAAAAAAATAAAAAATACAATTAAATGGTACAAAATATGGAAATAAATATATAGCCGTGAATTGAAATGAATAAGGTAAAGAATGGCTAAAATAAAAAGATAATGATGGCTTAAAAAAAGGAACATGCTAAAATAGAGAGGAAGTATTGGAGGCTACCGATAAATATAAACCATATGAGAAATAAAATATTAAGTAATCTCATTAAGACAAAAATGTACTGACTTAAAGGCCTACTGAAACCCACTACTACCGACCACGCAGTCTGATAGTTTATATATCAATGATGAAATCTTAACATTGCGACACATGCCAATACGGCCGGGTTAACTTATAAAGTGCAATTTTAAATTTCATGCCACACTTCCGGTTGAAAATGGCTTTGGATGATGACGTATGCGCGTGACGTAGCCAGTGAAACAGAAGTATCGGTACCCCATTGAAAAGAATACAAAATAGCTCTGTTTTCATCTCATAATTCCACAGTATTCTGGACATCTGTGTTGGTGAATCTTTTGTAATTTGTTTAATGAACAATGAAGACTGCAAAGAAGAAAGCTGTAGGTGGGATCGGTGTATTAGCGGCTGGCTGCAGCAACACAACAAGGAGGACTTACTTGGATAGCAGATGCGCTAGCCAACGCTAGCCGCCAACCGCATCTGTGATCGGGTGAAGTCCTTCGTCGCGCCGTCGATCGCTAGAACGCAGGTGAGCACGGGTGTTGATGAGCAGATGAGGGCTGGCTGGCGTAGGTGGAGCGCTAATGTTTTTATCATAGCTCTGTGAGGTCCGGTTGCTAAGTTGCTAAGTTAGCTTCAGCGTCGTTAGCAACAGCATTGTTAAGCTTTGCCAGGCTGAGAATTATTAACCGTGTAGTTACATGTCCATGGTTTAATAGTATTGTTGATCTTCTGTCTATCCTTCCAGCCAGGGATTTATTTCTTTTGTTTCTATCTGCATTTGAGCCAGATGCTATCACGTTAGCTCAGTAGCTAAAGAGCTTCGCCGATGTATTGTCGTGGAGATAAAAGTCACTGTGAATGTCCATTTGGCGTTCTCGACTCTCATTTTCAAGAGGATATAGTATCCGAGGTGGTTTAAAATACAAATCCGTGATCCACAATAGAAAAAGGAGAGAGTGTGGAATCCAATGAGCCAGCTTGTACCTAAGTTACGGTCAGAGCGAAAAAAGATATGACTTGCACTGCATTCTAGTCCGTCACTCTAACGTTCCTCATCCACGAATCTTTCATCCTCGCTCAAATTAATGGGGTAATCGTCGCTTTCTCGGTCCGAATCGCTCTAGCTGCGTTGAAAACAATAGGAAAATATGAGGAGGCGAACAACTGACTATGTCACGCTACTTCCGGTAGGGGCAAGACTTTTTTTTATCAGAGACCAAAAGTTGCGAACTTTATCATCGTTGTTCTATACTAAATCCTTTCAGCAAAAATATGGCAATATCGCGAAATGATCAAGTATGACACATAGAATGGATCTGCTATCCCCGTTTAAATAAAAAAAATTCATTTCAGTAGGCCTTTAAGTACATTTTTAAAAAAATACTAAAACTGTTACCATAAGGAGATTAAAAACAAACATACCAATATGGGTTAAAAAATATACACGATAAGAATAAGTATGCAATGAGGCTACATTAAGCAATATTTATCGACTGTTAAACAATATTGCTAAAAAAATACACATATTTTTAGAAAGAAATTCATTTTTTATAGCAAATTATAATATTTTTGATGAAACAATAAATATTGTACACAAAGATTAAGAATTGATTTTCGAGGACATATACACTGTAACTATATACAGGTGAGTGAAACTTACTATTTTATATTGTCCAAGAAAAACTGGGTTAAAATACCTTCTTTTATAGATTTAAGTGACTTTATGTATGTTTCTATATTAAGAAATATTATAAACATTATCAAAGATTATATTATATTATATTATCCTTGTTCCACTTCCACCGTGCAAAAATAACAGTTTAAAAAAGCATTAATGGCCCAAAATGAGTGACATTCAAGAGTGTATTGTAGTTATCAATGCTTTAATCTGATGTCAATTTAAAGAGGCCCTACAAATGTATATGATGTTATTTCAAGAGGAAGAAAAATCAGCCTGTAGCTGCATTTATGTTTTTCCTGTACAAAAATGTGAAAAGCAAAGAGCGTGGCAGCACTCTCAGCACAAAGGCAGCAAGTGTGAGGTGAAATGAGGACATGTAAGGAAAGTTGGCAGAGTGGAAAGAGAGAGAGAGAGAGAGAGAGAGAGAGAGAGAGAGAGAGAGAGAGAGAGAGAGAGAGAGAGAGAGAGAGAGAGAGAGAGAGAGAGAGAGAGAGATGACAAAGACTAAGAGCAGATGGTGTCCCCTGAAGGGATAGATTTAAAAAAGGGGAAGAAAAAAAAGGTCTGCAGTATATGATAACATTTAGGTGCTTGGTTAAATTCTAACTAAATGAATAGCCAGGTGTGAGTGTCACCATTCATATCATGATGAACTGTGGACACACACCCACAGAACCGACTAAACTTATGGCCTACATGAAAAACAGTAAAGCTTTTAACTTTGCATGTTCATGTGCTGCAGACCTTGTCCACGTCATCGCTTGTCCTTCACATTGACCTCCAAAATGACTTGAAAAATACATGCCGGGCTATTAAATAAAAAATATATAATTATAATAAACAGACAAATAAAAACTGTTCAAATAGCTCAACAGGTCTACTTTTACAAATATTATTTTAATTGGCTATATATTGGAGGCTTAAAAAAAGTATTTTATAATTTGAGTTGAATATGTGTAAAAATACAACATTTTCATAATTGTGTTATTTATTTTGTTTATGTATTTTAAAAAAAAGATTTGTTCATAAAATTATTGTTGGATATACGTTGTATTTTAACTCGCAAAATAAAACATTTTCAATTAATTTGAATCCTGCGATGAGGTGGCGACTTGTCCAGGGTGTACCCCGCCTTCCGCCCGATTGTAGCTGAGATAGGCTCCAGCGCCCCCCGCGACCCCGAAGGGAATAAGCGGTAGAAAATGGATGGATGGAATAATAATCATTAAATTAAAAATATATATTTTCATTTTATAATCTCTAGTTTTTTTGTTGAAATATTTATTTTAACATGTAAATACTGTATATATATTTTTTTAATGTTTAGTTAGATTTTTTGTATACTAAACTACAATTGTGTGAACCCAAAAGAACATACAAAATCACTGTTGGATAAACTAATATTTTATGTTTAACTAGCAAAATAAAATTGACTTTTTTTCAATTATGTTGAATCAACAATACATTTTATATTTAAGAAATTGAAAATCACCAAATACTTATTTTGTTTATTGAAATGCACTTATTATTTTATACATATACAGTAAATACATATTCTTTTTTATGTGAAGTTTGCTTTTTTTTGGCTACTATACTGATTAACTACAATTTTATTAACAAAATATATTTTTAAAGAAAATCTCTCTTGGATAAACTATTTTTACATTAGAGAAGCATTTTTATTTTTATTTTTTCAATTACGTTGAAGCAACAAATATATTTAAGAAATATTATTCGTATATTTATTTTGTTTTTATTGCTGAATCAACATAACATTTGTGTATGTATAAATCTTAACACTATTTTTGTTAAGTTGAATCATCTTCATACTTTTGTGGTAAACAAACAAAATCCAGTAGTTATAAAATATAAAATAAAAAAGTTATAAAATAACTACTGGATAAAATAATAAAATAAGCCAATATTTCCGATTTTTGAGTGTTGTAGGTGAGATCAAAGAGCCATTACACTTAAAATGCGTTCATTTACATAATATATAATATATATATAATATTCTCACAGCCTCTTGTATATTTGCATGCTATCCATTGATTGCTATGATGTGCTGTAATGTATTACTTTGTTTAATCAGCATTATAGTTCCTTAACATTTCATTTCTGATGCAATGTCTAGTTGTATCTACTGCACAACTTGCAAGAAAAAAAAACAGGAAGACCTTTTTAAAAAAATATTTAAAGGGCCAGCACAGGAGGGAAGGCGGGCTACAGCACCCCCCGCGACCCCAAAAGGGACAAGCGGTAGAAAATGGATGAATGGATGGGCCAGCACAGGAAGTTGCGTCCATGCTTCTGACAGACCGTCTTCTCCACGCGCTCCTGTGCTTCCTGGGCCCATGCCCAGACGTCAGCTCCTGCACATTCAGCAGTGTAGTCCCTCATTTTGTCACCGCTATTTATTTATCCCTCAAAGGTTTCAATGGGGGAAGACAGCAGACGTGATTTTATTAGGCACTTAGTGCATTCTTGTCACTTGACACATTAATAAATCCATACAAAAGACATATTAAAAGGAGTAAAGACATCTAATTATAATGTATAATGCAAAAAAAATCCCACAACCATTGTCTTAATAAATATATACACAATAAGTAGTGCGATACAAAGAGGACATACAACCTTTTAAGCATGTTTTGCAAAGGCTACTATATACAAAATATTTCATTCATTAATTCAACATATTTCATGGTTTATGGCAACTTTTTTTCATGACCTAAAATCTATATTGCCAACTCCAGATCACTTTTTTCATCTACAGGGAAGATACAAGTTAGCCTATTTAATACTAAAGAGGCCAATATTGAACTTGCTTTCACATTTGAGTCCATCTCACTTACAAGCAACAAATTCAAACTATTTACATATCGCTACTCTAATTGGTCATTTTACACGCTAAATACTGCCATGTTGTTTTAACATTCAGGGGCTTCCTCGTCCCCGTTTTGCTCATATTGTGAGCTCTACTAGCTCTTCAACATAACAGTGCTATGATTAAAAGAGGTGTTTCTACTCATAACTGCTGCTGCAAACAATGAGGTATAGCAGCAGAAGCACACAGGAGCTTTGCACATAAAACCCATTAATTAAAGTATCATCAGGAGGAAAACAACACATACTTATCAACAATGTGGCACCTTAAGAGCTATATGGCTTCTTTTTTTTTTTTTTTTTTTTTTTAAATACAATTTTTTTATGTAATATCACAACATCATACAAGAGTCCGTCATCACTGGATAGTGTAAACCATTTATCCTCCACATTCTCCTTGTCGTTTCATGTCGTCCAATCAGATTTCACTGAGGGTGAGCTTGTACATGCCACCCAGCTCCTCCATGGAGATTTGGAAAGTGTCTTCATTGGAGTAGTGCTTGATGATGTTGTCATCCATGTGCACCAGGATCCTGTCAGACAGACAGACAGTCATCATCACATGATGAGCCAAACATGACATCATGTACACTACGCATAGTACAGTATGTCTGAGGCCAGAAAAGTAGGGACCGTGAGCCCCATACGGCCATTAAAGGCCTACTGAAACCCACTACTACCGACCACGCAGTCTGATAGTTTATATATCAATGATGAAATCTTAACATTGCAACACATGCCAATACGGCCGGGTTAGATTACTAAAGTGCAATTTTAAATTTCCCGCGAAATATCCTGCTGAAAACGTCTCGGTATGATGACGTTTGCGCGTGACGTCACGGATTGTAGTGGACATTTTGGGACACCATTGTGGCCAACTATTAAGTCGTCTGTTTTCATCGCAAAATTCCACTGTATTCTGGACATCTGTGTTGGTGAATCTTTTGCAATTTGTTTAATGAACAATGGCGATAGCAAAGAAGAAAGCTGTAGGTGGGAAGCGGTGTATTAGCGGCCGGCTGCAGCAACACAGACACGTAGCGGCTACGTCGTAGCCGGTGTTTCATTGTTTACATTCCCGAACGATGACAGTCAAGCTTTACCATTGGCCTGTGGAGAACTGGGACAACATAGACTCTTACCATGAGGACTTTGAGTTGGATACGCATGCTTGTGGAGATGGGACAACAGAGACACTTACCAGGAGAACTTTGAGTTGGATACGCGCTACCATGAGTACGCAGCTGCGGCGTCCAAACATTTGATCGCTTGCCCATACGTGCGTGCCGCTATGTGCATGTCACGTACGTAACGTTGGGGAAATATATGTGCTGTATGAACTTTGGGGAGGTGAACGGTACTTTGGACTGTGGGATTGAGTGTGTTGTGCGGGTGTTTGATTTGTATTGGCGGGTTATATGGACGGGAGGGGGGAGGTGTTTGTTATGTGGGATTAATTTGTGGCGTATTAAATATAAGCCTGGTTGTGTTGTGGCTAATAGAGTATATATATACACTACCGTTCAAAACTTTGGGGTCACATTAAAATGTCCTTATTTTTCAATGAAGATAACTTTAAACTAGTCTTAACTTTAAAGAAATACACTCTATACATTGCTAATGTGGTAAATGACTATTCTAGCTGCAAATGTCTGGTTTTTGGTGCAATATCTACATAGGTGTATAGAGGCCCATTTCCAGCAACTATCACTCCAGTGTTCTAATGGTACAATGTGTTTGCTCATTGGCTCAGAAGGCTAATTGATGATTAGAAAACCCTTGTGCAATCATGTTCACACATCTGAAAACAGTTTAGCTCGTTACAGAAGCTACAAAACTGACCTTCCTTTGAGCAGATTGAGTTTCTGGAGCATCACATTTGTGGGGTCAATTAAACGCTCAAAATGGCCAGAAAAAGAGAACTTTCATCTGAAACGCGACAGTCTATTCTTGTTCTTAGAAATGAAGGCTATTCCACAAAATTGTTTGGGTGACCCCAAACTTTTGAACGGTAGTGTATGTCTTGTGTTTATTTACTGTTTTAGTCATTCCCAGCTGAATATCAGGTCCCACCCGCCTCTCACAGCATCTTCCCTATCCGAATCGCTTCCACTGCCCTCTAATCCTTCACTCTCACTTTCCTCATCCACGAATCTTTCATCCTCGCTCAAATTAATGGGGTAATCGTCGCTTTCTCGGTCCGAATCGCTCTCGCTGCTGGTGGCCATCATTGTAAACAATGTGCAGATGTGAGGAGCTCCACAACCTGTGACGTCACGCTACTTCCGGTACAGGCAAGGCTTTATCAGCGACCAAAAGTTGCAAACTTTATCGTCGATGTTCTCTACTAAATCCTTTCAGCAAAAATATGGCAATATCACGAAATGATCAAGTATGACAGAATGGATCTGCTATTCCCGTTTAAATAAGAAAATCTCATTTCAGTAGGCCTTTAATGCTTTTTTAAACTGTTATTTCTGCATGGTGGAAGTGGAACAAGAATAATATAAGGATAATCCTTGATAATGTTTAAAATATTTCTTAATATAGAAACATACATAACGTCACTTAAATCTATAAAAGAAGGTATTTTAGCCCAGTTTTTCTTAGACAAAATAAAATAGTAAGTTTCACTCTCCTGTATATAATTACAGTGTATATGTCCTCGAAAAACAATTCTTAATCTTTGTGTACAATATTTATTGTTTTATCAAAAATATTATAATTTGCTATAAAAAATTGCATTTCTTTCTAAAAATGTGTATTTTTATAGCAATATTGTTTAACAGTCGATAAATATTGCTTAATATAGCCTCATTTCTTAATATAGAAAGTATCATTTCTTGACAAAACGCAGTCGCCCAACACTCATCATGTCACGTTATTGTTTTTTTTATAGTGTTTGTTAGTAGTCTGTTTTTCGTACGATTCAGTCTTCATCTGACCGTTTTTGGAACAATTTTTCCCATGAGAAATAATGCAAACCCAATTAATCTGTTGCAGGTACCCCAAGACATTAATGCAAAACACTCTTTATAGAGAATAAATATACTTTTACGTGCAGAAATTGAAGACTCTTGTTCGCATACTTTGCTAGGAGTTCTTCCTTGAATACAATAGCTTTTCTCGCCTTCTTTGTCAAAGTGCTGGTACTCACAACTTTCTTTGGCCTTATTGTGGATTATTTTGGAGTCTTTGAAATGTGTGGGATTCTTTGTTTGGGCCCTCGAGTCCACTGAATGATGTATGGGGCAAACAGTGTGTCATGTCTGTGTTGATCTTGTTTTTGTTTTGCTTGGTTTTTGGACACTTTTTAGTTCCTGATTTCACTTCCTGGTTTTGTTTTGTTTCCATGGTTACTCATTAGTTTCACCTGTTCCACGTTTGGACTCACACACACCTGTCTCACGTTTTCACATTGTCATGTCACGCACCTGTTCACAGTTAGTCACGCACCTGTTTTCACTTATCATGTCACTATATAGGCTTTTCTGTTTCTGTTGTTCGTCCTGGCGACATCACACATTCATGCCATGTCCACAGTTCCTTGTCACGTTAGTTCTTGTTTCATCTCATGCCAAGTAAGTTTTGTTTATTGTTCATAGTTTTGTGCCCACGTGCATGTCTTTTGTTTCATAGTCTAGTTTTCTACTTCCGCCTTTGTGCGCGCTTTTTGTTTTGTCATAGCCAAGTTTGTTACCTCCTCTGTGAGCGCCTTTTGTTTGTACCTTTTGTTTGAGTTAAAAGATTAAACATGTCCTCACCTTCACGCCACGTATGGTCCAATTCATTTGCACCACGGGAGAGCAAACCTCGTCATGGACCAAGTCGTGACAGATGTCGCCAGCATAAGAGCTCTCCCGCAAGATTGGACAAAGGAACGTGGGAGGTCCTGCGCGCCATGGAAGCCGAGACACTCCGCCATTCCCCCATGGAGCGCAGGGATCTCATGTGGGGTCCGACCGGCAAACTGGTGCCGATCAGCTCCCTTTGGCCCGGGGACGTTGGCACGTCATCCCTGTCCCGGAAGCGGCGCTCCAGACCGAGGACGTCAGGGAAGGTGAGCGGACAGCACGCTGCGCTCCTGCGGGCTCCTCCCCCTCCGGGCGGAAATGGAAGTCAGCCAGCCTGGCAGCTCAAGGAGCACTCCACAGACCTGGAGATTTTTTTCCCAAATTCTTTACCGGTTCAATCCAAGCCACCCAAATTCCATGCCCCGCCCCCCAGGACTCATGCCACGCCCAAGTCACAAATTTTTTTTTCACCCACAAAAGCCCAGGTGGGGGGGAAAGAAAGACTTTTTGGACAGTTTGGAGGGGAGGATTCTGCCCCCCTCCTGACCACCCTCCACCCACCCAAAGAAACGATTCCAGACTGCAGGGCGCGCGTCTGGTATCCGCTCCTTGAGGGGGGGGCTAGGGCTGGGAATTGTTCAGGTGGGGTGGCTCAGCATCATCACGCCAAGCCACAGCCTCCAGCACGACCACCACCACCTGTCTTTCGACCTGCCAAGCCACAGCCACCAGCACGACCCCCACCACCAGTCTTTCGTCACGCCAAGCCACAGCCTCCAGCACGACCCCCACCACCAGTTTTTCGACCATGCCAAGATCCACCTGCTCCACGCCCAGCTCCACGCCAAGCGCCACCAGTACCTGCTCCACGCCAAGCGCCACCAGTACCTGCTCCACGCCAAGCGCCACCAGTACCTGCTCCACGCCAAGCGCCGCCAGTACCTGCTCCACGCCAAGCGCCGCCAGTACCTGCTCCACGCCAAGCGCCACCAGTACCTGCTCCACGCCAAGCGCCGCCAGTACCTGCTCCACGCCAAGCGCCGCCAGTCGCAGCTTCACGACGCCAAGCGCCGCCAGTCGCAGCTTCACGACGCCAAGCGCCGCCAGTCGCAGCTTCACGACGCCAAGCGCCGCCAGTCGCAGCTTCACGACGCCAAGCGCCGCCAGTCGCAGCTTCACGACGCCAAGCGCCGCCAGTCGCAGCTTCACGACGCCAAGCGCCGCCAGTCGCAGCTTCACGACGCCAAGCGCCGCCAGTCGCAGCTTCACGACGCCAAGCGCCGCCAGTCGCAGCTTCACGACGCCAAGCGCCGCCAGTCGCAGCTTCACGACGCCAAGCGCCGCCAGTCGCAGCTTCACGACGCCAAGTGCCACCAGTCGCAGCTTCACGACGCCAAGTGCCGCCAGTCGCAGCTTCACCACGCCCAGTGCCGCCAGTCGCAGCTGCCCCACGCCCAGTGCCGCCAGTCGCAGCTGCCCCACGCCGCCAAGTGCCGCCCGTGGCTGCCCCACGCCGCCAAGTGCCGCCCGTGGCTGCCCCACGCCAAGACCATAGCCAAGACCAAGACCCGCCAAGTGACCAAGACCAAGAACCGCCAAGTGACCAAGACCAAGACCCGCCAAGTGACCAAGACCAAGACCAAGTCCAAGCACCGCCACACCAAGACCAACCACGCCAAGACCAACCACGCCAAGACCAACCACGCCAAGTCCAAGACCAAGACCAACCACGCCAAGTCCAAGACCAAGACCAACCATGCCGAGACCAAGACCATGACCCACGCTGCCAAGACCAAGACCGCCAAGGCCAAGACCACCCATGCCAAGACAAAGACCCGCCACGCCAAGCTTCGCCGCCTGACGCGCCACGCCAAGCTTCGCCGCCTGCCATGATGACGACACGCCTGCCTCCTCGTCTGCCACGAAGGTGGCCACTGCCTGGTCGTCCACCACGCCAAGTGCGCCCACCTCCTCATCGGCCATGGATATGGCCATTCCCGGGTCGCCCACCTCGTCAGGTACAGCGGCGGTCTACGCGTCGCCGCCACCTGATCCTGCCTCGGTGGATTCGGGGCCACTTGGCCTGGCGACCCACCGCCATGTCCCCCTCCCGCCCTCCCATGACTCTTGATCCTGTTTTGTGTTTTGTTTTTTGGACATCTGGGATCTGTCCGTAAGGGGGGGGCTCTGTCATGTCTGTGTTGATCTTGTTTTTGTTTTGCTTGGTTTTTGGACACTTTTTAGTTCCTGGTTTCACTTCCTGGTTTTGTTTCCATGGTTACTCATTAGTTTCACCTGTTCCACGTTTGGACTCACACCCACCTGTCTCACGTTTTCACATTGTCATGTCACGCACCTGTTCACAGTTAGTCACGCACCTGTTTTCACTTATCATGTCACTATATAGGCTTTTCTGTTTCTGTTGTTCGTCCTGGCGACATCACACAATCATGCCATGTCCACAGTTCCTTGTCACGTTAGTTCTTGTTTCATCTCATGCCAAGTAAGTTTTGTTTATTGTTCATAGTTTTGTGCCCACGTGCATGTCTTTTGTTTCATAGTCTAGTTTTCTACTTCCGCCTTTGTGCGCGCTTTTTGTTTTGTCATAGCCAAGTTTGTTACCTCCTCTGTGAGCGCCTTTTGTTTGTACCTTTTGTTTGAGTTAAAAGATTAAACATGTCCTCACCTTCACGCCACGTATGGTCCAATTCATTTGCACCACGGGAGAGCAAACCTCGTCATGGACCAAGTCGTGACACAGTGTAGTTTGTTGAGCGCAACTCTTTTTCTTTTTTACGAAAACCGTAACAAACATTTGGCCAAAATTCTCATCGAACGAAATCCTACGTAAATTAAGTCAGCCTTTTACTTGCAACCACTCCAGAATCTATCAATGCGTACAAAATGACAAGATAGTCACCTCTGTCGGCATAACTGTGACTTGGGGTGCAACCTGATTGATTTTAAAAATGTCCTGAGCCAATATTGAGATCGATTTGATATCAGCAAAAAACAAAGTACAGTATACTATTGTACTGGCTTGTATCTAAAATATCCGATATAAGCGCTCCGATACAAGCAGTCCTGCAGCATTTTTACTTATAAATCTAAATGTCCTCCAATAAGCACACAAAGTTGATCTTTTCTTGTATTTTAGTGAGGAAATTTACAAAAACGTAAACATAGTAGGCCACAGGCTAGTACAGACCTGGGCATTCTGCGGCCCGCGGGCCACATCCGGCCCTTTGTGCGACCCTGTCCGGCCCGCGTGAGGCCAATCATAAATTACAAAATACATTTTAAAAAGTATCTATGTCAAGTGTGCAATACAGTGGTGCTGCTTTTGTTTTGAAAAGCGTTATTTGTATTACTTTCGTGTGGACGTATGCGCGTGCGTGATTGTGAGTGAATGTGAACAGCTGCAATCACAAATTACAAAATAAAGTTGAAAAAACATCTATGTCGTGCGCGCAATACAACTGTGCTGCTTTTATTTTGAAAAGTGTTATTTATGTGCGTATGTCCGTGTGTAACCTGTGAGTGAAGGTGCACAGCGACAAGTGATGCACGGTTTACACCCGAGACGCTAAAAAGAGAAAAGTTGATGACGAATGGCGTGTTTTCAACAAGACATGGACTGCCAAGCAACGTTCCCTCTAAGGTGCGCGCCTGCGCAATTGCGCACTGCTCAAGCGTCCTCTGCGCACAGCAAATATATGCCGCGCACCAAATCAAACTCATCTGAATTCTAAACAAAATAAACACATTTATTCTGTGTAATTTTGCAATGCAACTTTGAGTGACAGTGACAACAAGCGGCCCTAACGGTGTTCGTCAACACCGTTCAATTATTGTAACGTCTATCGAGATGCTTAGAGGCCAGGAATTATATCGATCACTTTATTGAGCAAAACTGTTTATATTCGGCCATAACCACACCAAAAACATGAGTAAAACACTTCTATCTCGAAAAACTAGTTATTTTCTGCCATACAAACCAGGCCAAAACCAACTTGTCATCTGTCACCAACACACATACCACTAAACCACTGGTGCGTTTATGGCCACACAAAAAGTCGGACAACTCAAACACCACACAAAGTTACACTATGACTCCTCAGTCATACGTGTGCTTATTTTACTGTCATTTATTATTAATGTTAATTAATTTATATTAATCATGGAATGCTGTTACTAGAGAAAGTTACAGGAATGCACACTTAGGATGCTATGCTTACATTTCATTGTGCAACATGAGGATGTTTAATGGGAACTAAATGTGATCTCTGAAAGGGGTACAAATGATTTCCAAAGCAGTGCTTTTGGTATAAAGTTAAGTTAGGTTAAATGAAAGTATTATTATTATTATTAATTGTTATTATTATTATTATTATTATTATTATTTATCTTACGGTATATATCAAAAATAATATTGAGCAAAATTTAATTGAAATATTGTCGATGTGGCGCTCCAGTAGTGCTCGGGTTGCTCATGCGGTCCCCGGTAAAAATTAATTGCCCACCCCTGGGCTAGTAGGAAATAGCAGCTAAACAACAGCTAAGCGCGCAATAGCACACAAGCTACAGATACGTAATATGTGTTCCCAACTGAACAATATTGCAGTCTAAAACACAACATTAGTCAATATAAAGAAGTATCAAAGAATGATAGTATTACTATAGTAAGTATGCAGCAACAACATGTCTGCATCATTCGACTTACTGTGTCATTAACTTAACTTAATGAATAATTGTGGCCTTTCGGTGTGGCCAAAAAAACAATTATCACTCCTCTTCAACTTGTAAACAGTCCTTTCCAGATAATTAATAAAAAATAGGTCAGTGTTTTTCATACTGAGGAATTTCCCTTGAACAAGCCTTTTCTTAAATTACACACTACAAAACAAAAAAGTATGTATGATTCATGCTGATATCGCATCGGATTAATATCGGTATCGGTCAGTACTCAGGGCTTCAATATAGTTATGGTTAGGAAAGTGAAAAAGTTGAAAATCGGGACACCACTAATTAATTAAATGATTAACAGGGAAATGTTTGGTTAGTTTTTCAATGGTTCCTTTTAAAAAACCAAAAGTGGCCCTCCAGCACTTGAGTTTCTGTTCACTGAAGGAAAATAAGTCAAACTCATTGAGAGGGATATTATAAAATATGTTCATAATTATAATATTTTTTTAAACCTAGCCTCAACTAGTTTGCCATCTAAAGAAAAGGTAGTTAAGCAAGAGTTTACGACATTCATAAAGAGCCTATCACGTCTATTAAAAAACAATTAAGAAAGCTAATGTTAAGTGGTGAGAAGCGATAGTTACAGTCGTCATGTTTATGAACATGCATGCCTGATTACCTGATTACGTGACAGAAAAAATATGACAATCAAAAGTACCAGTAAGTCAGGTTTGCTGGTATGACTCATACGTACCCTTTCTTGCATTTCTTGTATACTTTTCCAATTTTGTCCAGTGGCAAGTCGTACTTCTCTGAAATCTGAACAAAAAAAACAAAAGGAAAAACGTATTTTTTCATCTTACTAGACCAGGTGGGCATCCTGATTTAGCTGCAATATAGCTGCACACAGGGAGGTCTCACTCTGACAAAAAAAATGAAATAGTTTTGCTTTTTCTCACTTACAGCGTCCACCAGGCCTTTCAGTGAGGGATTCTTCAGCATTAAAGCGTCAAAAACCTCCTCCGTCTCCTTACGTACGTACAGCAGCACTAAGAAGGACACACATGTACAGGCAGTCCATTACAACACACCCGTAAAAATGTCAAAAATTAAATCTGCCAAAAAAACATAGTCACATCTCATATTAAAGACCTCATTGAGAGCTTTCAAAATCCGTACGTATATTGTAAATTGTCATTATATGGTGACGTACTCAAACAGTGTGTTTTTGTGAGAAAATGTGCTAAATCTCATGGTAAAAAAATGATTTTTTTTTTTTTTTTTTAAAAAGAAAGAAAAGATGACCAAATGTCTCCAAACTCATATTTCACCCTCTGTGTGAGCCATTGGAGGTCAGAGTTCACTGGGTCAAAAAGTTTGTACAAAACAGTTGGAGTCATATGTCATATTACAGGTCTTGGTGAGGGCTTTCCTGATCTGTAATTGTTTGATGTAAAAAAAAGTTATTCCTATCATATGTATCCAATTGTTTCCAAATCTGGTGTATAGGTTAATGGGTGTTAAGTTTGTTTGTTATTGGTGGTGACTAACCCACACCTGTCACCCTCTCTTCTTTTCCCATACTTTCCTATATGTCGGCAGGTATGGACTGACTAGAACTATACGAACTATAAAGGGTCATTAAAGCAAACTTCCCAAAAGTGACTTAGAGCCACACTGTAAACATCACGCACGACTTCAAACACAAAGAAAGTAGACCGACAATAAATCTAAATACTTGTTCTTGTATTTTTTTCCAAGTTGAAACTAGGGATATTTTAGGCATCTAAACGTTGCATTTTGTCCGTCTGCACAATTACCGCTAGTTTGCACTTGCATGAGTCATTGCTGTGCCGTTGGAGGGAAAAAATGGTTTGGTTTCACTCATGATCGCCTGGAGCCACAGTGTCGCTGTTTAAAATTTGTTTGTCGTCATTCGAACAAATGATTGACAGCTTTGTTAGACAACAACATAACCACCTCTGGCAGGCGGACAGGTTGAACCGCTGTCAAGGCTTGTCAAACACAGAAGGTTCATGTTAAGGTTTAAAAATAACTCTCAACTCCTTTTAATTGATTATTTGGTTAAAAAGTTAAAGTATCTGTAAACCATTGACTTTACTGTGGAAGCATGTAGGGGTATAATAAGAACATTAGAGAGGATAGAAAGCTAAATAGCATTGATGTTGTTATGGAACTTTGATTAGGATCAGTGATGTAAGCACAAGTGCTCTTGTTTAAATGGACTTTTTGATTGCAGTGCTGCCAATTGAATATTTATCATTGCCCCTAATAAGCGCCCCTTACGAGGACAAACACAATCCGGATGCTGATTGACCTCCGAATTGTTTGAATTTTCAAACAATTTCCCCCGTAGGATGGACGTTGAATTACTCTGATTCAGAGTCAAACCCTTACTGTGATAAAGCTGTGATATTTGCATGTTAACGTTCAAACAGGTCAAGTGTAAAAAGAAGTTAACCACACCAAAGGGAGGACCTGTATGATGACACTGGAGTCATGGTTTGAACTTCAGAGGTGCGATTTTTGTGGGGAAATTGCAATTTTGGAGGTTCGACTGTAAAAATGTGATTTAAAAAAAAAAAAAATCATTTATATGACATTTTTGCCAGAATTTCAGATTTTTTCTAACATCTTTACACTCCTGCACTAGTTAGTTGAAGTTGAATCTGTATTTGGGTCGAATTTCTTCCCCTTGCTATTTGTCTGGCTTTTTCTTTGGCATTTGGCACCGATTCCGATATCAACCGATACCTATATATATATATACAGTCGTGGAATTAACACATTATTATGCCTAATTTTGTTGTGATGCCCCGCTGGATGCATTAAACAATGTAACAAGGTTTTCCAAAATAAATCAACTCAAGTTATGGAAAAAAATGCCAACATGGCACTGCCATATTTATTATTGAAGTCACAAAGTGCATTCTTTTTTTTAACATGCCTCAAAACAGCAGCTAGGAATTTGGGACATGCTCTCCCTGAGAGAGCCTGAGGAGGTTGAGGTGGGCGGGGTTGGGGAGGGGGGGTTGAGGTTTGGTAGGGGGTAGCGGGGGTATATATTGTAGCGTCCCGGAAGAGTTAGTGCTGCAAGGAGTTCTGGGTATTTGTTCTGTTGGGTTCATGTTGTGTTACGGTGTGGATGTTCTCCCGAAATGTGTTTGTCATCCTTGTTTGGTGTGTGTTCACAGTGTGGCGCATATTTGTAACAGTGTTAAAGTTGTTTAAACGGCGACCCTCAGTGTGACCTGTATGGCTGTTGACCAAGTATGAATTGCATTCACTTGTGTGTGTGAAAAGCCGTAGATCGTATGTGACTGGGTCCGGCACGCAAAGGAAGTGCCTTTAAGGATTATTGGCGCTCTGTACTTCTCCCTACGTCCGTGTACACAGCGGCGTTTTAAAAAGTCATACATTTTACTTTTTGAAACAGATACCGATAATTTTGATACCGATACCGATAATTTCCGATAATACATTTTAAAGCATTTATCGGCCGATAATATCGGCAGTCCGATATTATTGGACATCCCTAATCAAGGGTGATGGGTCAAATGCAGAAGATAATTTCACCATACTTAGTGTGTGTGTGTGACTATCAGTGGTACTTTAACTTTATATAAAAAAAACTTTGATTGATTGATTGATAGATTGATATATGATTGGTATATGATGAACCATGTGTCCTGTCAAGATGAACACGTGTGTAAAAATGTCTTGCAAGATATGTTAGGTTTTCGAGTTTGCTAAAGCCCTTAGGAAGGTTTTAGGTTGCGGAATAGTAATTATATTAGTAAAGAATAGGAAAAAGAAGAAGAATAAATTAAATATCTCAAGAGGGTCAGAGAACCAGATACATTTTGTACTAATTTGCAGTGATGTGTGAAACGATAATATAGTGACTTTGTTTAATCCAACAGATAGCGCCCTAGGGAAACACCGACCGTATCAGTGCAGTGTCAGCCACTCACTGAAGCATCATTCACCCATCACAACTAAGTTGCTTTGTACCTATAACACAAAGCTAAGTCGTAGATGTTTTGTTCAGATAGTTTAGCATACTTTTAATTGGTTTTAGTACCTTCAATGTACACAATGTATCAAAGTGGCCCTCGTAGCCTTCAATTCACTGGAAAGAGTTTGGGCACCCCTGAGTTAATTGAACTTTTTAAAGGATCTAGAGTAAAGGGCAGCCGTGTTTAGTTGGAAGCCACTGAGTGACAGCCTGGGACACGTGTGTGATTGTTTACACTGCTGAAATTGAGAAGAGGCTACTAGAACACGCTCACATACACACGCACTGGCTTTCACACGTTTTTCTTCCTGAAAGACCCCCCCTCCCTTCCTTCATCCCTCCCTCCTTACACGGCACACACATTTGCATACCTTTCTTAGGTTCCTCCGCTCGGGCCATCTTGCCGGGCGGCGACCCAAACTCGTCATCGCTGAAGGGTAACCTCTTCATGCCGGAGCTGCGGCGAACACACAAATACATAAATCATCGCTTAGGAGCCCTTAGCAGCCAGTCAACAGGCAATAAAGGACACACGAGAACAAACACAAAAGCCTTTTAAACATTTCCTAGAAGCAACATGTTCCCCCTTCGCGCCTTTTTTTTTTACTAGGAAGGTGACCAGATTAGTAAAAGCGACCTCACCTTTCTTCTCCATCTTCTGCCGCAAAAGGCTGCAAGACACAAAAAAGGGCAAAGAGAGTCAGACTCAGATTTTTGTGTTGCATCTTGCCTGTGCATGACACGTGTTGGATAAATAAATTAAGTTTGTTCAAAAATACAAACCCCGTTTCCATATGAGTTGGGAAATTGTGTTAGATGTCAATATAAACGGAATACAATGATTTGCAAATCATTTTCAATCCATATTCAGTTGAATATGCAACAAATACAACATATTTGATGTTCAAACTGATAAACATTTTTTTTTTTGCAAATAATCATTAACTTTAGAATTTGATGCCAGCAACACGTGACAAAGAAGTTGGGAAAGGTGGCAATAAATACTGATAAAGTTGAGGAATGTTCATCAAACACTTATTTGGAACATCCCACAGGTGAACAGGCAAATTGGGAACCGGTGGGTGCCATGATTGGGTATAAAAGTAGATTCCATGAAATGCTCAGTCATTCAAAAACAAGGATGGGGCGAGGGTCACCACTTTGTCAACAAATGCGTGAGCAAATTGTTGAACAGTTTAAGAAAAACCTTTCTCAACCAGCTATTGCAAGGAATTTAGGGATTTCACCATCTACGGTCCGTAATATCATCAAAAAGTCCAGAGAATCTGGAGAAATCACTGCACGTAAGCAGCTAAGCCTGTGACCTTCGATCCCTCAGTCTGTACTGCATCAACAAGCGACATCAGTGTGTAAAGGATATCACCACATGGGCTCAGGAACACTTCAGAAACCCACTGTCAGTAACTACAGTTGGTCGCTACATCTGTAAGTGCAAGTTAAAACTCTCCTATGCAAGACGAAAACCGTTTATCAACAACACCCAGAAACACTGTCAGCTTCGCTGGGCCTGAGCTCGTCTAAGATGGACTGATACAAAGTGGAAAAGTGTTCTGTGGTCTGACGAGTCCACATTTCAAATTGTTTTTGGAAACTGTGGACGTCGTGTCCTCCGGACCAAAGAGGAAAAGAACCATCCGGATTGTTATAGGCGCAAAGATGAAAAGCCATCATCTGTGATGGTATGGGGGTGTATTAGTGCCCAAGACATGGGTAACTTACACATCTGTGAAGGCGCCATTAATGCTGAAAGGTACATACAGGTTTTGGAGCAACATATGTTGCCATCCTAGCAACGTTACCATGGACGCCCCTGCTTATTTCAGCAAGATAATGCCAAGCCACGTGTTACATCAACGTGGCTTCATACTAAAAGAGTGCGGGTACTAGACTGGCCTGCCTGTAGTCCAGACCAGTCTCCCATTGAAAATGTGTGGCGCATTATGAAGCCTAAAATACCACAACGGAGACCCCCGGACTGTTGAACAACTTAAGCTGTACATCAAGCAAGAATGGTAAAGAATTCCACCTGAGAAGTTTAAAAAATGTGTCTCCTCAGTTCCCAAACGTTTACTGAGTGTTGTTAAAAGGAAAGGCCATGTAACACAGTGGTGAACATGCCCTTTCCCAACTACTCTGGCACGTGTTGCAGCCATGAAATTCTAAGTTAATGATTATTAGCAAAAAAAAAATGAAGTTTATGAGTTTGAGCATCAAATATCTTGTCTTTGTAGTGCATTCAATTGAATATGGGTTGAAAAGGATTTGCAAATCATTGTATTCCGTTTATATTTACATCTAACACAATTTCCCAACTCATATGGAAACAGGGTTTGTAATATCAAAAAGGACTGATGCATGCTGGGAAAGTGAGTGTAGTCGCTGTGATTCGGAGAAAGCAAAAACAGTCAGTTCAGAGGCGACAGACAAGTTCACAGGGTTGACCCACTTTAGTGACCTGATCCTTGTCCAAACCACGGAGCTGCTAAACTTGGAGGGGGGCCAAACTAATAGATTTATTCATGAACGGAAGAATAAATGTTGCCTTTTTTTTTCCTTTATTGATTGCAGATGCTGCTGTTAATAAAGTTCTATTTTAGGCACACGGAACACAGGGAACTGCAGAGTTTATCAGAAAGTGATAGCCACGAGGCCACACACAGTTGGAAGCAGGTTCAATTTCAGCAGCAACACCAAAAATAACCTCCCGATGTTGCAAAGTAGACGTTACGTTCAGGGAGGGGGAAGAGGTAAAACGACAGAAACCCCAATTTTGGCATCAACACAACCAATGGAGGAGGATGTGGCCTCCCTCGTGTCTGTAGAAGAGGCAGTGTTTCCCACAGATTGATCATCTATTTGTGGTGATGGGGGGCGTGGCCAATAAGTCACTGTATAGTTTGTATAATTGGCTTCGACGCATGTATTTAAAAAAATTAATAAAAAAAAGATTTACAAAAAGGTATACATATATCTAAAGACAAATCTGTGTTATTAGTATCAACATATCTTTGTCTTGTTACGTTACATCGTTTTGATGTATTGTGCAATTGTCACTGCTTATTTTATTACTACAATGCAACACAGGGCGCACTTCGTACACCCGTGGTTTATTTACATGTGTTATTCTGCCCTGGAATTTGGTTAGCCAGAAAACGGTCTTTTAAATTAGAGATGCAAAACTTCCAACTTGAGATTGGTAATTGAAAGTCTCCACAATGAAGTTACAGTAAAACTAAGCACACAAAGGAATGTACAATAATATACTCATAAAGTGCACATACATGTCGGAATCATGGTAAATTATCAATACAGTTTGGTATAAACTGAAAAGCAATCCAACCATATAGGATCAAGGTTGCCGTGTGTGTGTGTGTGTGTTCTTGTATTTATAAACCATGGTCCCAATACAGAGTACCATTGCATCTAATAGAGAATGTCTCATTTGCAACCCTGGTGGTGAAATCTATCTAATTTAGGGTGGTCCCAAAAAGGAGGGATTTTTTTCAAATTGACTGTTGCAAGTCTTGTGTATTCTTTGTAACTTGTTTGTGTGTGCTATGGCAAAAAATGTTCCTGGTCTCAGTCTGGACACCCTCCCCGGGAGTCCAGCCTTAGACTGAATATGTTTTTACTTATTCCTCGCCCCCACCAATGTTGACCTGTTTTCCACCTTTTTAAGGGGCGCAGGAAGTTGGCTGACCCGTCAGCGGTCCTGTTCTGTCTCCCTGTAATGTTTGTCTGCTTTTGAGTGAGACTGGGCTGAAAACTGTGTGTCGGTTTTAAAAGTGCTCCCTCTCTGGTCAACATATGAAATAACAAGTATGTGTAAACATTTTAAGTGCTCCCCCTCTGGCCAACATATGTAATAACAAGTGTGTGTAAGAAATTGAAATGCATCCCCTTTGGCCAAAATTAATAAAAAAAATTAAAAATGTATATAGAGACATACTGTAATAACTTGAAGTAAATAATGAAGATTGAAAACGAATAACAAACAAAAATACATTTCAAAAATTAACTAAAAGCTTACCTTTTTTATATTTACATAGTATTAATATATTATTAATGTTGTAAATACAAATATTTATATATCTATAAGGGGTGGTCCTAAAGAGGTAGGCATTTTTCAGAGGTCTCAAGAAGGTAACAAATACATGAATGTGTGTGTGTGTGTGTGTGTGTGTGTGTGTGTGTGTGTGTGTGTGTGTGTGTGTGTGTGTGTGTGTGTGTGTGTGTGTGTGTGTGTGTTGCCTACGGACGCCTGTTGTTCAAATTTCAAACTAATTTTAAAACAAATAGTCAATGTTTTGTGGAACATGATTAATACATATAGTTTTACCTTTCTGTATTACAAACTATTTAAAGAATGAGACGTTTTATTTTTTACATGTGGTAGCCTTACACTTAAATTAATGTATTAGAAACACAGACAGGTGTGTTGACTGTATCTGCAGGAAACCTTTAATTATGCACACACATGCACACAAGTCCATGTGACATGACGTGGTCAACCTGGTCATAGTCTACACTGAACACATCTCCTGCAGGTTGCCAGCTACTGCACATCAACACTGATTAAAAGCCAAGTCAGGCGTACGTGTCGCGCGCACGTGTAACGACATTAGATGACATCTTTCGCCTCGACCCTATTTGTTGACAAATCTACCTCCATTGCTGTGAGCAGATGAGGTGTGCAGCACACAGTAAAGACTGGTGAATGATAACCATCAGTAATTAGAGCCTTCTATCAGAGCACCAACAGAGAACTGGCTGTTCCCGCTTGTGAGCGAGCAGGTCATCATGACCTGGGAGAGTTTGTGTGTGTGTGTGTGTGTGTGTGTGTGTGTGTGTGTGTGTGTGTGTGTGTGTGTGTGTGTGTGTGTGTGTGTGTGTGTGTGTGTGTGTGTGTGTGTGTGTGTGTGTGTGTGTGTGTGTGTGTGTGTGTGTGTGTGTGTGTCGCAACTCACATGACGTTGGAAGGTGGAGAAGTGCATGTCAGGTATGAAGAGGACAGGCTGGGTCTCAATGTCTGTCATCATCTTGAAGATGGTCACGTCGTTGCGTTTCTGCAGAAGCGGCCCTTTGACATCGACGACTGTGAGTTAAGTCAGACACCCAGTATTTTTACAACAACAACAACATGATAGTGTGATAAAATATTCTAGACAGGTCTCCACTCACAGGAGAGGCCAGGGTTGATGTCGACCACCTTGCCTTTTCGGCGGGACTGCTTTCTCTCTTCGTCGCGGATCTTCCTCTCGGCTCCCTTGTCGCAGAACACCTTAATCTGGCAGTAGGCTCGGTGGATGGGCTTGTTGCTGCGGTTGTTGTAGGAGTACGTGTCAATCTGCAAGTTGAGAGGCAGGCCCTTCACGCCCTTCTGAGAGGAGAAGTCTGTGCTGAGACAGTTGACCGAGATGAAGATCTGCACGGGGGGAACCAGGGGATCCATTAGAAACATTGCTTGGGGGATGAATTGTTAAAAAAATCAAGTGATTTAAATACACTACCAGTCAAACTTTGGACAGATAAACCTCACATTAAAAAAAAAAAGAATATTGAAGTGAATATCAAAAATATTTTAGTTTATAAAATGTATGTATTTATATATTTTCTTAGAAATAAACAATAATGACATTCAATAATAGTAACAAATGCAGAGAGCAGACTAGTCAAATGCTCGCGCTAGTAGTAAAATATGATCTTATCATATTTTTTATCAATATATGAGCTTTCTCTGTGTATTTGTTTTCTTTTAATGAAGTGTCCCTTTGCCCATATTCCAAGATTGTAATGTGGGCAAACTGGACTTTTTGCTCATATCATCAGGTGATGAACTTTTTCTATCAATACATTTATACTTCTCTGTAAAAAGACATATTTAGTTGTTTTTATGAGATATATATATATATATATATATATATATATATATATATATATATATATATATATATATATATATATATATATATATATATATATATATATATATATATATAAATATATATATATATATATATATATATATATATACACACACACACACACACTGTTGAAAGGAGGAGTCTCTCATTTAGTTCTGTGCTTCCCTCTATTGGTCAAATGTAGTTCGTACATTACAATTGTATATCCTACGAAAGGAGAAAAACAATTACCGTATTCATTAAAATACCAGATTAAATTAGATTATCGACATGGTTGACACCGATTAGGCGCAGATTCAATAAAAAAAAAAAGATGAATAAAGTAGACTAATATTTTGTTTTTATTTTTTTCAAACGGAAACCTTGCATTTCCCTTTGTTTGTAAAGGAATAGTGCATGAATACTTGGAGTGCTCAAAAAAGAAAAAAACATTCAGATCCGAATTGTGATTTTGATTTTGACAGATTCTAAATAAATTCATAATTTCATTTAAATTTTTTTATAAGAATCCATTTTTTAAATGACGTTTTAGGTCATCTCCATGTTTGGCCTACTTGCTGCGCGTATATGTCATGCGTCAGCAGCCTAGAGGAACTTTTGTAACCTGTTTGAAAATGTTTGATCATTTTTATACCTAATTAAATATTTGAGGATCAGTTTGAATCGAATCATCACCCCAAACATCGGAATGGAATTGTGGGTTGTTGTAAGATTCACGTCTCTAATAAATATGAAGGTTAAAGTGTATATATATATATATATATATATATATGCAAGAGGTGGCTCTTACAGAAGGACAACTCGATCCAAAAGAGGTTTTTCAGCCTTGGTGGAGGTCTGCTCTCTACTATAACATTGTCGCGCTTGTATTGTCAACAGGGATTACTTTGTAATGGCATAATAAAATTTTATTTTGGAGACAGACATTGAACTATACAAAATTTTATTAAAAACATAGATTCGGTTGTATTTTTTTTTAGATTTTAAACATAGCTAAATGTCAGGTAAACATTACATAATGCCCTTTGTTCATGCATTAATGCTGCAGGGCAAAACATGACACACACGCAAGCATGGTCCTCGTCAAACAAACGAGTGGAGAGGCGCTGACAAAAACACACACACACACACACACACACACAAAGGATGAACATCCTATGGACACACACTTGGAGTCGTGAGATGTCACATCCTGGTCTGTTTGAGTATGAGTGCGCATGTGTGTGGTATGTTTGTGCAGTTGACTTCACTCATTGTTCGTAAAAGGCTGCAAGGCTTTTTTAAAGCCCAATTATATCATTCATCGTCCTCCAAACTCAGGGCCACAACAGGGTGAGTGCAAGGAGAAGTGAAAAGATTAATTATTCCCTGAAAAAAAGGACTATCTAGTTTAGCCCAGCTGCTGAGTTTCCCCAATATACTTTATGTTGCCACTTGCTGGTGTCATTTATAAGAAACTGGTACATGTTGGTGGAAGTGGCAAACAAAAGTGTGTCAATGTCTTGTACATTATCATAATAATGTTAAAGTCCAAATTTTCATTTTGTATGTGTCCCCCCCCCCCCCACTCTTTTTATTATTTTATTAATTCAGTTTTTCCGATTCCCCCCCCCCCCCCAGCTTATTCTGCTTCCCTGTATTGTGCATTGTTTTATTCATTTGAATAATTTAATAATTTAATAATTTTCTTTTAAAATTTTCAAGTATTTTCAGGTTAAAAAAAAAAAGACAAACAAAAAAGAAAAAGTTTTGTTCTTTACATTTTCTTTTTTGATTTGTATATTTTGTTAGGTTTTTTCTTCTTTTGCCCCTTTTCCTGCATGTAAAAGGCATTTCTTGTCTTAGTTTCTTTTAAAGTCATTTTTAAAAATGGATTTCTTCATTTATTTTTATTTTTGTTTTTCTTTGCCGTTCTTGGCACATCTTTTTTATTCTCTAATGTAATTACCTTTATGTTGTGGATTATTTAATTTAATTTAAGTGAAACAATTATTTTACTAATTTAAAAAGAAATCTTCCTAGCATAATTTTTATTGTTTTGAAATTCCTTTTGCTTTTTTTCCCCCACTTTTCTTACTTGTTTTTTCCCCCTTGTTTTACTTCTCATTTTATATTTCTGATACATGTGGCAATTTTTGTTGTTTTCTTCCTCTTTCAAAATATTTGTTGTCCATCGCATTCATGTTCGTAAAGTTCCTGGAAATAAAAAAAACTAAACCAATTTTGTTCCCCCACAGGCATCTATCTATTTGTATTCAATGTTTTGCCTTCTAGATTTGATTTCCCACTCTTTACAAAAAAAAACCTATACTTTTAATGGTGAAATTTCTTGTTAGATACAATAAATGTGTCCTTTTCAATATGGAATTTTACGATTAAAAATTGTTGTCATTTGCCACATGTATTTTTGTTGTTTTTGTCATCCTTTTTTCATATTTTTTTTTCTTCTTTTCATGTATTTTTTTAAAGCGAATTTTTTTCCATTTTTGTTTCAACTTTAGTCATTCTTTTGTACATTTGTCAGCATTTTTCCTCATATTTTCCGCTGTAGATTACTTTAACGGAGCGTGGGTGTTTATTTGGTCGTCTTACTTTGGCCTCCTCGTTTGTGTCCCAAGTGAAGGAAATGGCGTTGTAGGAAATCTCTTCAATGTTGCTGATGGTGTTGAAGCTCTCCTTGTAGTCTGCTGTAGATGGCAGACGGGAGAGTATTTGGCACAGATTTTGCACATGCACCTAATGCTTCTTCATGTGGTCTAACTGAAGCACACACAATCAATTCAAAGTTCCACCTACCAATATCAAGACACCTTTGTTTGGCAGTGTGCTGTCTGGAGTGCCAGTACTTCCAATGCTTTAACTGATCATCTCTGCACTTCTCCTCTCCAAACACGACCATCACTACACTCTGTAATAAAGTACATCCTCCACTTCAAAACTATTTCACTTCCTGAGATGAGCAAATAGATGACGTGAACCGAGCTGCTTCTCACCCTGACTTTGGTGATGGGTTGCTGCAGGCCTTTGTTGTCAATCTCTCGCAGGATGATGGGGTAAAACTGTCCCTTGTTTAGATACGTCATGGTCCCGTCGCCTGTCTTCTGACGCAGCGATTTGGATGCTTCCAGTGTGTACTCAAAATTATTCCTACAACACACATATCCAACAGTAAAATATTAGAATTGTGCCTTATTGGAAAAACAATCAGCGTACAAACGCTTGTGTACGTTCTCATCTTTCCCTTGAGAGAGGCAAAGAATGGAGGTCATTCTGCAGCGTGGTGTCCAAGCTGAAAAGGCAGCGTGGTAGCGACTTACCCCGGCACCGTCTCAAACTGAGTGTAGTCGTCAGACGTCATGGAAGACATGCGTAACTGCAGATCGCCCGGGAATGAGAAGACCTGCAGCGCACAAATGGACAAGGTCAAATTTAGGTAAATAAGTTTGCAACACCCACAACTTAATTTTACTATGAAACTTTAGCCAAAGCTAAAGCTAAATAAAAGTCCTTCGAATAATATGACATATTTTTTAGATCATACCATACTGTAATGTTTGATTTTTTCCACTTCTGATATTGGAGCCGTGAGAATTGGACCATAGGATATCAGCACCAAAATACATTCATTCTTTTGTAGTGTGGAATGTGAGAAAAAGGTTTGAACAAGTGGAATTAGTGAAACAAAGAACAATGCTAGGTATGCAAAACACTAACCTATTTATAATTAACTGTCTAGAATGGAATTATGCTGTCTTTAAGTTGAAGTGGAGTGGTAATTGGCGACATGTAGAATGGTCACAATAATTCATTACGTTTTCAAACTCATAACGCGGTAAGTTGAATAATGCAGACACGTTTGTTACTTAACACTTTAATACGCTTCTACCTTGGAGACTTTGTATGAGTAATATGCAACTATGATTATCTGATACTTTTGGACTGCAATATTGTTCAATGAAGGTCACTTTTAATGTATGTCAAGCTTGTGTGCTTAGCTGTTGTGTAGCTGCCTATAGCCTATTGACTTGACTAAAATACAAGAAAAGACCAACTTTGTGTGTTTAATGGATGACTTTTAGATGTTAACTAGCTGTCCAGATTTGCACAAGTAAACACGCTGCAGGACTGCTTGTATCGAAGCTTTGATCGGACATTTTACATGCAAGCCGATCTCATCCTACGTTTGTTTTTTATTACTGATATTGGACCGACATCCGATATCGGATCGGGACACCCCTAGTTATAATACAATAAAATGATACAGAAGAAAAAAAAGCTTTTCAAAAGGACATGTTTCTATCTTGGCCCATGGAGTCAGTTAAAAATCATAAATGACAGTATGACAAATTTTCCTCTGCAGAGCCATTGACATTGACAACCGCCATGTATCCACCAGACATGTTTGGAATTTCCCACCATGCATTTTTCAATACGCAAAAAGTATTAAGCGGCGCAAGCCCAATTTTTTGTGTGTTACATTTTTTGGGGGTATGTGCAAGCCAATCAATGTATTAAAACATTTTTAAAAAGTAAATGTATTTAAGTATAGTTCAATTCAAAAAGCAAAAATATTTTACTCCATATTTTTGAGTATACTCACTACACAGAGTGAAATATTTGTAATTTCTCAATAATGTTGACAGTAATTGCTTACAGCTGATTTTAAAAGTATCTTATAAAATTGGAAAAAATAAAAAAATATTGTTTGTTTGTGCTTTTTATCAGCTTATTAAATACAAAACAAGTTCTTTAGCTTTTAATTTAATGCAAGTTTGATGCAAGACTATTAGAAATGGGTAGCAACAACTGCGCTACCTAGTGGTAAGTTACAGTATTACCAAGCTTTTATTTAAAGATGTAAGTACAGTATTTGGTTAGGTTTTTTAATGGATTTTGAGCATGCATACAGTCACATAATGGTACATCGCATATTTCTATGTTGTCATGTCCGAAAAGGAGTAGGAAGATTATACTTTATTTTAAAAAGTAGTTAAAATTGAAGATAGTTTTTCACCTACGTTGCAGTTACCAATGAAATATAAATGATTATCAATAATTGTATTAATCTTTTTAAATATGGCTGAGGGGCCATTTCTGCTTCGCAGCTAATTTTTTTTAATGGCCCACCGCACATTCTTGATTGATTGATTGATTGATTTAAACTTTTATTAGTACATTGCACAGTTCAGTACATATGATTTCAGCACTTTGGCTACCCCTGTGGTAAATTTTAAATGTGCTTTATAAATAAAGTTGATTTGATTTGATATTCTGTACAATTGACCACTAAATGGTAACACCCGAATAAGTTTTTCAACTTGTTTAAGTCGGGGTCCACGTAAATCAATTCATGGTAAATTCATTCTAAATATACTATTGTTAAAAAATTTAATAGAAAAAAAAAGGAATAAAAATAAGCAAAGAGTAGAAATGTGGGAGGGGGAGTGGAAATGCAGACGCAACTAATGCAAATCTGGCATGCAAAATATTTTTTTCTTTCTAAAAAAATCTATATATTGGTTATGAAAGGGAAAAATATAAAAAATGGCCCCTGCATTCTTTGATTCTTCAGTGGCTCCTCGGTGGAAAAGGTTTGGACACCCCTGCTTTAGAAGAAATCAAGGAATGGAAGAATTTCCCTGCCATTGTTATTTTGAGCGGAATTATGAGGTCTGCTAGTGTCAGGGGTTGGCGTCATGCTTTTCTTCAGACAGCGAGCTAGTTAAAACTGCATCAGTAGCCCCTCTGCTGGTAGCAGACAGGTGCTACGCTCATTTTTTTACCCCTCAGTGGCTCCAAGGCGCAATTAATGTACGCATTTTATCAATTAATTACATAAAAATTATACACAAATACTGGTGTATACATACCATGGTTTTTCATTGTTCCCATTGGGTTGAGTTTTTTCTTGCCCAGATGTGGGATCTGAGCCGAGGATGTCGTCGAGGCTTGTGCAGCCCTTTGAGACATTTGTGATTAAGGGCTATATAAGTAAACTTTGATTGATTGATACTTTTTCAAACGCTTTGAACGCTTTAAAACGGTGTGGCAAATTTATAGATTTGTCTTCACTAACGGCCACAATGTTTTGTGTTCAACAAATAGTCATATTACATTGACAGTGACACTGAAAAGGTGAGTTATTGTTTGTGCTGTGGTGACCTCTTTTCGAAGAGTTGGCTCACTGCAGATGCTGCGGGTTAAAAATGTACTTCCAGTTTTGTGCCGTGAACTGGAAGTACAATCGTCAATAGCGTTTCTGTTCGAAAATTATTTTCATTTATCACACCAAGCAATGTTTGTAAGTTTTACAATATAACTAAAACAATTCATACTTACTAAATCATCCCATGTGTGATGTCTCTAGGAGTGTTTTCATGCATATTTGCACGTGCTATCGTAATGTAAGCAGCACATTTACAGGTGTCTGTGTTAGTTTTATTAAATTACAATTGCATCCTTTTTGTATCGTTTCAGTTTGGTAAATTCACCAAAACGTCACCGGGGAGTGTGTTCAAGCTAGCTTCCGCAGCTAGTTGGTCCATGACGATGACCTTTGTTTTGTTTGATGAGCCATTTTACTGCCGTGTGACAGGCACTGTTTGGAAACAGTTACGGTATCTAAATAAACATTTACAAAATCTTTTGTGGCGGTATATATCTGCAGTTTGTAGTCCGGTGCAGCTGATTTGTACAAAATAATTTATTTCTTCTAAAATTCGGTGGGTGCGGCTTAAATATCGGTGCGCTTTATAGCCCGTAAAATACGGTAAATCAGGTCTTTCATATATACACTATATTGCCAAAAGTATTTGGCCACCCATCCAAATTAACAGAATCAGGTGTCCTAATCACTTGGCCCGGCCACAGGTGTATAAAATCAAGCAGTTAGTCATGGAGACTGTTTCTACAAACATTTGTGAAAGAATGGGCCACTCTCAGTAGCTCAGTGATTTCCAGCGTGTTACTATCATAGGATGCCACCTGTGCAACAAATCCAGTCGTGACATTTCCTCGCTCCTAAATATTCCAAAGTCAACTGTCGGCTTTATTGTAAGAAAATGGAAGAGTTTGGGAACAACAGCAACTCAGCCAACAGGTGGTAGGCCACGTAAACTGACGGAGAGGGGTCAGCGGATGCTGAAGCGCATAGTGAAAAGAGGTCGCCTACTTTCTGCACAGTCAGTTGCTACAGAGCTCCAAACTTCATGTGACCTTCCAATTAGCCCACGTACAGTACGCAGAGAGCTTCATGGAATGGGTTTCCATAGCCATACATCACCAAGTCCAATGCAAAGCTTCGGATGCAGTGGTGTAAAGCACGTCGCCACTGGACTCTAGAGCAGTGGAGACACATTCTCTGGAGTGATGAATCACACTTTTCCATCTGGCAATCTGATGGACCAGTCTGGGTTTGGAGGTTGCCAGGAGAACGGTACATTTCAGACTGCATTGTGCCGAGTGTGAAATTTGGTGGAGGAGGAATTATAGTGTGGGGTTGTTTTTCAGGAGTTGGGTTTGGCCCTGTAATTCCAATGAAAGGAACTTTGAATGCTCCAGGATACCAAAACATTTTGGACAATTCCATGCTCCCAACCTTGTGGGAACAGTTTGGAGCGGGCCCCTTCCTCTTTCAACATGACTGTGCACCAGTGCACAAAGCAAGGTCCATAAAGACATGGATGACAGAGTCTGGTGTGGATGAACTTGACTGGCCTGCACAGAGTTCTGACCTGAACCCGATAGAACACCTTTGGGATGAATTAGAACGGAGACTGAGAGCCAGGCCTTCTAGACCAACATCAGTGTGTGACCTCACCAATGCGCTTTTGGAAGAATGGTCAAAAATTCCTATAAACACACTCTGCAACCTTGTGGACAGCCTTCCTAGAAGAGTTGAAGCTGTAATAGCTGCGAAAGGTGGACTGACATCATATTGAACCCTTTGGGTTAAGAATGGGATGGCCTTTCAAGTTCATTTGTGAGTCAAGGCAGGTGGCCAAATACTTTTAGCAATATAGTGTATTAAAGATAAGGAACATTTTCAAAAAGTAGAATTGTGCGATTGCGTCCTCCAGTCAGAGTTTTCGTTTGGTTAATTAATTGACTCTTTTTATTGTCATTTCTTTGAGCGCAAATGTCTCCATGTCCCCCCCACCCCCAAAGTGTTTAGTTAGGTTACTCTTTTCTGCGGTAAATCCCCTCCAAGGTAGCAAAGCGAAAGGGGATAGAGGAAAGGCTTTGGCCATTGTAGGAGAACAGCACAGCACTTTATTGTGTAGCTGAGACAATAGCATAATAACACACTGGCCGCTATTTGGCCGTGTTCAAATAAAACCAAGGGAGGCTGAGCCCACCGTTGGCTCCACCATGGGATCAGGTAAAAGTGCTATTGTTTGATCTGAGAGCGCTGAAGAGAGGAGGGGTTGGTGGGGTTTTCTTTTTTTCTCAAGGAAGGTGCAATAACGGGATTCTGTAAGAGGAAGGCATTGGATGGAAACACTCACCTCCTGGGAACTGTCCTTGAAACTCTCTGAGAAGGTGGAGTCCGGGGGCGTGCGGGATTGCGTGGCGGGGCTGAACTGGACCGAATTGTGGGCGAGCTGAGGGCGGTCGAAGACGCCCACATGGTTGTCAGTTTCAGCGCAACTGCTCGGCACGGTCAAACCGTGGAGGGGCACCTCCGTCTTGACGGTCGGGTAATTCTGCAGGGCGGCGATGGACACTGTGACGGTCGTGTCTGACAGGAAACACACACAAGAGTCAGATGGTTTCTGGGTGGAGGAGGCAAGACTGACATGAGTGGACCTACCTGGTGATGGGAACTGGGTCCTCTTGTCTGGGGCTAGCTGGAGAATATTGAAGGGCCCCTTGAGGACCTGAATCCTGTTCTCCATGCCTGTCTCTGAGAGGGAGGGCATGGGATGTCCCGTCTGAAGCTGGTGTCTACACAAAGTAAAAAGCTTTTTGGTAGGGGTGTCCCAATACAACTTTTTCACTTCCGATACGGGTATTGGCAAATACAAATATTAATACGATATCAGCATATGATTTAATTGGTCCTTGGCTCCCCCCAAAACAGCACCATTTTAACACCTACTGTGCCTTTTTAAAAACCAAAACTAACTTTTACATAAAAAAAAGATTAAATAAAATAAATATGAAAGACAATACAACTCAGCATCAAGGGTTGGAATTGGGGGTTAAATCACCAAAATTATTCCCGGGCGCGGCCACCGCTGCTGCCCACTGCTCCCCTCACTTCCCAGAGGGTGATCAAGAGTGATGGGTCAAATGCAGAGAATAATTTCGCCACACCTGGTGTGTGTGTGACAATCATTGGCACTTTAACTTTTTAAGAATGTTTAGATATCAGCTACACACTGTCATGGACGGCGTGGCGAAGTTGGTAGAGTGGCTGTGCCAGCAATCGGAGTGTTGCTGGTTACTGGGGTTCAATTCCCGCCTTCTACCTTCCTAGTCACATCCGTTGTGTCCTTGGGCAAGACACTTCCCCCTTTGCCTCTGATGGCTGCTGGTAGCGCCTTGCATGGCAGCTCCCGCCATCAGTGTGTGAATGTGTGTGTGAATGGGTAAATGTGGAAATACTGTCAAAGCGCTTTGAGTACCTTGAAGGTAGAAAAGCGCTATACAAGTACAACCCATTTATCATTATCATTTATGTTTTTAATGATTTATTTCTTTAATTAAATGATTATCATTTGCCTCTTCTTCTCAGCACTGTCCTTCACACTCACTTTCTTCCTTCCCATGCTTGGAAAAAGAAAGTTATGTCGATCTCTCGCTATAAGCTAATACTGGCGAGTAAGACCAGATATTTTGAGCGGATCTTATGGGGTTCATTGTGACGGAGTTTTTTTTCTTGCAACTTAAAGCATAACAATTAGCCTAGACACAGATCTTATCTTAAAACTCAATCAAAGAACTATGGTACGTATGATAAACACAAGCCTTATGACAGATTTAGCTGTTAAAGTGATCTTTTTTTTGGTGACACCTAGTGGTCAGAATAATTAATGTAATAGACCTTATGATGCAGTATATTGAATGATGCGGACGCCTTTGTTTCTGGATACTTTCCAATACACTTCTGCCGTGGAGACTTTATCTGTAAGTAATATGCAACTATAAATATTTGATACATGTTTATTATGTTTTAGACTGAAATATTGTTCAATTAAGGTCACTTATAATTTTGCCACACCTAGTGTGTGTGTGACATGCATGGGTACTTTTTTTTATGTACAGTTGTGGTCAAAAGTTTACATACACTTGTAAAGAACATAATGTCATGGCTGTCTTGAGTGTGTTTGGGGTCATTGTCCTTTAGGAACACCCAACTGCGCCCAAGACCCAACCTCCGGGCTGATGATTTTAGGTTGTCCTGAAGGATTTGGAGATAATCCTCCTTTTTCATTGTCCCATTTACTCTCTGTAAATCACCAGTTCCATTAGCAGCAAAACAGGCCCAGAGCATAATACTACCACCACCACCATGCTTGAAGGTAGGAATGGTGTTCCTGGGATTAAAGGCCTCACCTTTTCTCCTCCAAACATATTGCTGGGTATTGTGGCCAAACAGCTGAATTTGTGTTTCATCTGACCACATAACTTTCCTCCTTATCTTTGTCCATGTGATGTCAGATGAAACAAAAATGTAGCTGTTTGGCCACAATACCCAGCAATATGTTTGGAGAACATAAAATCCTCAGCTTGGAGGTTGGGTCTTGGGCGCAGTTGGGTGTTCCAACAGGACAATGACCCCAAACACATGTCAAAAGTGGTAAAGGAATGGCTAAATCAGGCTAGAATTAAGTTTTTAGAATGGCCTTCCCAAAGTCCTGACTTAAACGTGTGGACAATGCTGAAGAAACAAGTCCATGTCAGAAAACCAACACATTTAGCTGAACTGCACCAATTTTGTCAAGAGGAATGGTCAAAAATTCAACCAAAAGCTTGCCAGAAGCTTGTGGATGGCTACCAAAAGCGCCTTATTGCAGTGAAACTTGCCAAGGGACATGTAACCAAATATTAACATTGCTGTATGTATACTTTTGACCCAGCAGATTTGGTCACATTTTCAGTAGACCCATAATAAATTAATAAAAGAACCAAACTTCATGAATATTTTTTGTGACAAACAAGTACTGTATGTGCTCCAATCACTCTATCACAAAAAAATAAGAGTTGTAGAAATTATTGGAAACTCAAGACAGCCATGACATTATGTTCTATACAGTCGTGGTCAACTTTTGACCACGACTGTATGTCTGGTTTGCGTGCTTAGCTACCATCTTTACCCTTTGTAAATGACTTGCCTAAAATACAAGAAAAGACCAACCTTGGGTGCTTATTGGAGGACATTTAAATGTTAACCGGCTATCCAGTTTTACACAAGTAAAGGGAGATTTTGGATATAAGCCTATATCTTCCCATACTTGTTTTTTTTCTCATATCGGACCAATGTCAATATCGGACCGGGACATCCCTATTTTTTAGTATTCAAACAGTATCTCCCTACATCACACTGAGATCTGAAGTGACATGTCAAAGACCAAATATGTAGTAAATCCAGACATTATCATTGCATAAACATATTACTGAATGTGAAGTTGTTTTCTGAATGACTTCTACCTCAGCGAGTCAAAGCTTTTCTTTCGGTCACACACACACACACACACACACACACACACACACACACACACACACACACACACACACACACACACACACACACACACACACACACACACACACACACACACACACACAGCAGTGACCTGGAGAGATGCAGCGTGATAGCAGACAGGAGGGAGGCGCTATGATGTTAATTTTAACATAATGGTTATGAATAAAGCAAAGTCATTAAGTAACAGTCCAGCAGCTATGGCAGGGGTGCCTAAATATGGGTATTTTCCCTTGGCCTACCAACGGGTGGCTTCCCAAATGTAATACATATTCATACACGTTCAACATGAATAGGTGGCTAATTGCCACCTATTTTAACTTTGGCCCTCACAGACAAAAAAATGGCACCACTTAGCTAAGGAATATGTTTTATTGCAATCTCCTAGTTATTTCACTCATATTGAGAACATAACATCCTCCGTGATTTACTCCGGGTTGTCCTCTACCTAGACACAGAGAATGCTACAGCCCCTCCATGGTAGCCCACTGCTGTTATACATTGTGACCCTTACCTTTTGTTGGGATCCACATCAGAGACCAAAGCATCAGGCTTGTTCTGGGCTATTGTTCTTTTTTCCCTGGGCACCTGTATAGGAGGGTAAACACAGCCGCTGAGCATCTGACCACATCACATCAAGCTGCTGTCTTCAGTTACATGTCCGTCCTGGCTCTACCTCACAGATGTTGCGAGACGCTCTTTGCGTGTTGTTTCGGTAAAGCCTAAAGCAGGGGTTGGGCGTTTAACCTGCTCCACCGCCACCTCAAAAGTCTGCACGCTTATTTGAGTTTGAGTCCACAGTGATTGTGTCGTCGGAGCTGCAGCATGAGCCAAGAAACTTGCACTCCTGGACGCTACCTATATGCCTGTCAGCCATATTGTGAAATTAACAAGGTGATTATCATAGCAACAAACTTCTCTACTTTTATCAATCGTTGTTTCGTCAAGATTTCAAAATAGAACTTGGGATCTAATATACTGTTATAAACATTATTGACATTTTGTAACTATAATTGGCAGATTTTCGTGAAAAATGACATGATTGCCATTGCTGATTAATGACTTTTAATGTCGATCACAAACGCAATTCCCCTTAGGATGACACTGTATTTATCTTTAGTCCGGCTGACAAGCGGCTAGCAGCTAATGATGTGTCTCCATACACAGTGTGGAGCCGCTTCTTTAAGATAATAATAATGATATTTTTACTGTCTCAAAATATTTTTATGGCATTTTTGGTAACTCTGGGAATAACAGCCATTGGACACAGAAGGACTTTGAGTGCAAAAAACAAAATATTTACAGTAAACAGTAGTATATAGTAGTTTTTCTTATTTTGTTTAGTTATTGTTTACTTTTGAGGTGACTTTGTTTTGCGCCAACAATTGTTTGTTTGCATGTATATATTGCATGTATGTAGAGACTAAAGAACTAGTTAAAATGTTGTCTATGGATATTCTCATTCATCCAGGTCATTGTAATCTCAGGGCATTCAATCGATATCAACTGGACTGTTTGGTTTGTCTTAGAAGACATTTCGCCTCTCATCCAGGCTTCATCAGTTCATGCTCATAGACTTAGATTGGTCAGATCTAGTCTTAGACTTAGATTGGTCAGATTAAGTCAGCCAGTCTAAGTTGATTTTGTCAAACTGTCAATAGGACTCAATAAATTTAAAAAACAGTTAATACATGTGATCGGTATTGGCATCGGCTGATCTAACTCATATATGATCGGTATCTGAATCGGCAGTACAAAACCCTCATCAAAACATCCCCAGTACTATACATATATCCACACGTGACTTCTTCCCGGAAGTGAAAACCAGTCGTGGTCAACCAAGCTAACTATCAGAGTACAAAAGAGACTTAAGACTTCCTGCAAAAAGCACACACGAGCAAAAAATCAAAATAGGCAATGGAGTAGAGCCCTATACTTTAACAAAAATTATTTGTTGATTGATATCAAGGATTATACATCGGTCACGTTTCTAGACATATCGAAATATTGAGCTCCAGACATCATTCTACACAACAAAACAGATGAAAACGTGGAAAGGCACGGAGGTCTACAACTTCTTTGTGTGTGGCTGGGTCAAGGAAATTGGTATCAAGACTCTTCCGGGTAAATATGCATCGTTTTTGCTTGGGTAAGGTTACATTTCATGATTTAACTTTACGTCTAACATGCCATGTTTGTTGCTGTCACATGCGCCATTTACGAGTAGCATGTTTTCCTCGTCTTTATCAAAATATAACTATAGATGTCAACATTGTGTATGTGCTGAAAGCTTAATTTATGATTGCTGCCTTTGGTAAAAGCTTAACTCTTTTCGGTCTTGCTCACATTTGCTTTCTATTATTTAGACTCGGCAAGTTGGTGCTTTTAGAAACACTCGTAAGCAAAAATGTATTTAAGAAATACAAATAATATCAAGATAATACTTACATGGGATATAATTACAGTTAAAAGTATATCAAACAAACCTTTATCGAAGTGATCACTGCAAACTCATGCATTCTTAGACTCTGCTCCCTTGGACTGGAGTGTGAGCTGCATGTTTTTCTTGTCGTAGTTTCGTAGAATCTTGCACTCTTCCTACATTTTTGATTACCTCTCGAGGAACTCTGAAGAAATGTCTATCCCTTTCGTGATTTGAACAATTTGTACAGCCGAAAACAACTCAAGCATCGGGCATTTCTTCTTCGAGAAAGGCTAAATGGCGCCTACGAGTACCCATTAAAAAAACAGCGCTAGCTTGACCACCACGCATATTTAAAAGGGGAGGATGTGACTCGGACGTGGCGTCAGTAAAATCCAAGCAATTTGTTTCTGTGTTTGCTAGCTAGGAGGATGTAGCACAATAGGGCCTTAATATTTTGGACTCCAGGATGCAGAAACACACCAAAATGTGACATGCTTCCAACTGTACACATGCACTATTGTTTATATTTTGTGCTTGTTATCTAGCCGCTACTTCCTGGTTCATGGAGAAAGCTCACCATTTTCGGTTTTCAAAATGAATGCTGCCACAAAGACCTTTGCACACTCCCACAATAGCGTTTTCTAACACATCTCCTATATTCATAGTGACTATCAAGTCTCGGTTATTAGTCGCGAAGCACCGCTATTGTACCTTGTAGTAGTCGTAGAGCAGGCCTAGAGCGGCGGCACTGTCTTCGTCCCCGTTGATGCTCATCATGGCCTTGGTGGCAGCTGTAAGTGGGTTCTCCAGGAACGATTTCCAGGCTTCATCCTCCGTGGTGAAAGAGCGACGTTGGGCACCATAGTTGGGGTCATTCTGCAAGACCAGGACAGCACGCTTGCTGTTGAATAAAAAGATGATTGTGATGAGAACAAGACAACATTATTTTTCAATGGGGAGGATATGTCTTCTGAATGTTCTTAACTCCTGTTTGAATGCCAGTGTTGTATTGGGCTGAATAATGCTGCTTGGAGGATGCAGCTGGATTCAAGTTGACAGAAGCAAATAACCGCCAGGGTCTCTAATTAAAACCAAGTCAAACATCATCTGCATTAACAGCTGTGGCTGCAGGCAACCTCTCAATGTTGTTTTTATTAACTCCACAAGATGGCAGCAGCTATGTATGCTGCATCATCACTTGGAGTGAAACTCATACTGCTGTTTATCAAAGGAAATCAAAGGGTTTTAATGCTGGCTAAATAGCCAATCAATCAATCAATCCATCAATAACAATTTATTTATATAGCCCCTAATTACAAGTGCCTCAAGGGGCCTCACAAACCACAACAAATCCAGTTTGTGCTTCACCGCTTTGACAACATTGGTTCTGTTGCAGCTGTGTTGTGCAATAGATTTGTAAACAAATGACCATGTGGTGTACATTTGTGGATAGATCTTTCTTTCCACTTTTTCATGCACTCTGAGTCAGTAACTATTGATACTGACATTAATCAGGGATATTCAACTCAATTGTTTTGGGGTCCACATTTCCAGAAAGCTAAGGATCAGGGGAGCGGACTTCTCACTTAATTTTTTGTCTTATTTTGTATATTCCTGAGAACCAGCATAGACATTTGATTATAGACTATTTATTTTGTCAGATTTACCGGAGCGCTCTGCTGTTTTTAAGGAACTTCTGCAAAAAACCTGGTCAACTGTCATCTCTATGACAGCACTCTGGTGTTTCTCATTTATTTAAGAAGAGTCTCTCTCACAAGTTTTATTTTAACGGAACTCGCGGGCCACCAAGCGAACAGCCCAAGTGATGAAAAAGAGAGGACCTAATACAGAACCTTGTGGAACTAAAGAAGTTGAACAAATGACTACAGACTGCATCTGAAGTAAACAAGCTACAGCAACACCTTAGTACATAACTCACATTATGGGAAAAAAATGTTTAAAGGGGTGCCTCAAGGAACGCCTCAGTTAGGTAAAACACCAGTTTGGACCCTATTGTTCTATGTTTGCTAGCAAGGTTAAAATATCAATGCAAGGATCTGCCAATGTGTTTAAAGTGGTCCAAGTTCCTCCATACCAGGGGTTCTTAACCTTTTGGACTCCGGGGCTCAACTTTTCCACTACAGAGGTGCCTTAGGCCTACTCAAATAATAACACGGAATTAGTAATAATACTCTTGAGTTTAATGATATTCAATAATTATGTCTAACCTACTTACAGTTTAACAGGAAGAACCTTGTCAAATGATATAAAACCATGTGTTAATCACAAACATTATCAAGGCTTAGGTCAGGTTGATTACAAAATAAATACTAACCATATATACTGCATAAGAAGGCACTCATAAAAACTGATGAAAAATAAATTCACATACAATTATGCAGCGCTAAAATAAATGATTTTATTGACAGTTTAGTTAGGAAACAAATATTATGATTATTTATAATTAATTAAAGTGCAAATAAAAATACACCTTCACCACTTTAGTTGTAATTTTTGTGCTTAATAAACTTCTCTATGACTTTAGCTCCAGGTATCTCCTAGTGGATAGAGTGTCCGCCCTGAGATCGGTAGGTTGTGTCATACCATTACGGGGAAAAAAAAGTGTAACTTCCAAAAAGGGGAGGACTTCAAGGGGTACCCTGAGAAACACTTCAGTTATGTAAATCACAAGTTTGGACCCCATTGTTTTATGGTTGCTAGCAAGGTTAAAATGTCATTGGAGGGATCTGCCAAAGTGTTTACAGTGGTCCAAGTTCCTCTATATAACAGAAGCACTCTAGTGTTTTTAGGAATTTGCTCCAAAAACGTTTGTCTCCCAAATTTGGAACTGAACTCACAGCCCTGATATATAGCATTTACAATTATATTTAACAAAAAATTATTACGAAGACGAAATCTTCTTGAGGGTTTCACAAAAAAACAATCACGGCCTTGTCACTGAACTCAAGAATGAGTTCTTTATCTGCAGGACCAGTTGTTCAGGCTCTTCTGGGATTGTGCAACAAATCTCGGTCGCGAAACGGCCGATGCGCTTTGAGTAAAGATGCTCTACAGGCTCATCCAGTGTGGCAACTTGGGCGCCGCCGAACGCTTCATCATTGGCCCAGAAGACAACCACCGGGTGACGCGCCTGACCCGGCCACATTCTTACCTTCCTTCTGTTTTCATAAGGCAACGCGCTTGCGGAGGAAAATAAGTTTCGATGTGCTTTTGTCTTTGTCTCGGCAGCTTTGTAAACACAATCCCCCCTGCCGGTTGCACCACGAAATACTCAAGTCCGTGCAGTTTCAATGCTTCTGAGTGTTGAACTTCATGTTTGTTTTCACTGGCATTGAAAACTTTAGTTAATTTTAATAATGAGGCCAAAACTGTTTTAATCAAAAATGCTAGAAGTACAATATTAAGTTTAATATGAGATATTTGAAGTCCCAGAAAGGAACCGTAGTTCCATTCTGGGTGTTGAGCTGAACACAAACAACAAATGATAATGTGGCTCAGTTTCTATGCTGAGTATCTACAACAAATGCAGACTTTTCCACTCTCAATGGTCAATGCAAAGTGATAATTATAGTAATCCTAGATCTAATTGTCCCTTTCTTAAACCGCAACCTGATAAGAAGCTTTATTTGGGTGCAATATAGGGAAATTGAATCCATGGGGTTTTTTTGTATGATTTTGTCGGATTTTTAAAAACCTCCCTTGGACAAATTTTGTGAGCAAATGTGGAGGAAAATCAACTAAAAACCTCAAACAGCCCCTACGCTTGCTTACATTGTTAAACTAGAGCCAACGCCTTACAGGTGTACTATTTCATTCCCCTCAAAAGTCTCCTCGCATTGCCCTAAAAACAATAACAAAAAAAGGTAAAAAAATTATGACCTCATGGAGGAAACACAATTATTATTTGCATGCAGGAAAGTAAAAGATATGACATTCTCTAGGACAATGTGAGACTGACATCACCTATCTGCTGTTTATTCCTGAACAAACATCATTAGGACTAAACACATATATAGACTCCAACTGTGAGTGCTCCAGGCAAAATCAAACATCTCAAAATGGAAAAAAAAAAAAAAAAGAAGAAAAAAAAATAACACCCATCACTCTCACAGGAGAGTCTTTTTATTTGTATTATGATGAATATTCTAACAGGCGCCTGTGCTGTCACGACAGGTGTTAATCCACCTGTGCAGGCACCGACATGACAGGTGGACCCCATGAGTGACAGCCAGGTTATGGAATAAAGATCAAAACTTACGTTCATAAAATTTAAATATTCCTCAAGCTAGATTTAAAAAAAAATGCGTTGCAGGGCGAAAGTTAAAAAATAATCAAACAAAAGCAGCAAAAAAAAAATGGACGTTTATAAACTCCACTGTAAAAATACGATGTAAAAGTCCAGAAAAGTAGAAATAAAGTGCGTCTTTTTTGTTGTTATAGTGTGAAGCTGTTTGTTGTGAGGGCGAGAAAAGTGGCGAGTCCAGCGACAACTTACTTGTCATGCTCCTGTGACATCTCGGTCGGTCGAACTGGACTTTCTAGTTGGGACTGAAAATCCGATCCGTCTTCTTTAAGCGTGGAAAAACTCCGCCGCGAACGTTTGGATGAGGGCAGCGGCAACAAACAACGTGTCCCTGACGGAGCAGAACGGGTTTTGTCGGCTCGACTAGCTTTTTTTGGGAGGAGGAGGGGGGTTATTGCTCAGGAAAATTGAGGACGGTTTTACCTGTGACGGCGCCTGCGATTGGGTTACAGGTGTCCTGGGGGCGGGGCTACGATGTCAATTGCCCTTTGCGAGGCTCTGATTGGCTGAGACGGCCACCGACCTAAACCATAAGAGTGGAAAGGATGGAAATATAGTCTGAGATTTGACTGTTGACTTTTTAGTGGGTTACAATGATGCTGAAATGTGATTGATAGGCTAAAATGTTCATTATAAATCAAATTTGGCTATTTTAATTTAAAAGTAAAAAATAATACATGCACTTCTCACAAAAGGTTAGGGAAATTTTACCTTTTGCAACTTTAACAGGTGTGTTAATTTTAAATATCTTTCACTACTTTTAACACAACTTGCTTTCTATCATGAAGCTGACATTTGTTCCTCTCTGCAACTCTTCCAGTCTTGGTTGCAAGCAGGGCCTTGCTAAATTGGGGCCTCCAGCAGAATTACATTTTGAGCCTTTTTTTATTTATGTGAAACCTATTTTATACTTTTTTAATCAACCTGAATTGTTTTTATTATGAAATATATCTCTAATAATTCAGAAATTCAAGCACAGGTGTAGGGTTTTTTTACAGGAAGTTTGAAAATAAAAAAATAAATTGGGGCCCGAGGCAGAATTGTATTTATTTATTATTTATTATATTTATAATTTCGTGTAAAACTTTTTCTTTTTTTTTTAATCAAACTTTATTTATTTGTCTTTATTATTAAATATATTTGTTTCAATATTACATAAATTCAAGTACAGGTAGGAAATCTTTACAGGAAGTTTGAAAATAAAATAGAACCAAAACAAAACACTAAATTAGGGCCGTATAGGCATACATTTATTTTGAGAACCCGACCCTACAAATTCACGCTTTTTCATGTGAAAAAATCCAACTTTATTTATTTTTTGTTATATCAAATATATTCAGTTCAGTCCCGTTTCAGTTATTTTGAAAATGCATACGATACAATGTAATGCATCACATATTTCCAGTTGTTTTGTTAAAGCATGTCCGAAAAGGAGTAGGAAGAAGCAGAACTTATTTAATCTTACTTCTTTTCATATCATAGCAGTAAGTTTTATCCCATTTCCTTGTTTCTGTTTGTAACAGAACAGTGAATAAATAAATAAATAATAAACTAATAAATAAATAATAAATAAATAAATATACCCTAAGTAAGTAAACAAATATTAAATACATAAATAATCATTATCTCATTAAAAAAAAAAGGTTTCAAGATGTCTGCGATGAGGTGGCGACTTGTCCAGGGTGTACCCCGCCTTCCGCCCGATTGCAGCTGAGATAGGCTCCAGCGCCCCCCGCGACCCCGAAGGGAATAAGCGGTAGAAAATGGATGGATGGATGGATTTCAAGATGTTCATCATAATTGTTCTTTGTACTTTGTGAACACTTGTAGTTTGAACAGTGTCTTAAACTGAATCATATTAGTGCTTTGTTTGATTACTTTACTTAAAAAAATGGGACCCATTACTTCCCTGCTTGGCACTCAGCATCAAGGGTTGGAATTGGGGTTTAAATAACCAAAAATGATTCCCGGGCGTGGCCACCGCTGCTGCCCACTGCTCCCCTCACCTCCCAGGAGGTGATCAAGGGTGATGGGTCAAATGCAGAGAATAATTTCGCCACACCTAGTGTGTGTGTGACAATCATTGGTACTTTAATTTAACTTAATCCATTCCATAATTTAATTCCACACACTGATATATTAATGATCTTAAGGGTTGTACGTCCATTCAAATGTTTGAAATGTGGTTTTCCTCTAAGGTTATATTTCTCCTCTTATGTTGAGAAGAATTGTTGTACATTATTGCAGGTAAAAGTGTGCTTTGTACATAATTTTAGCTGTTTGCAAATGCACCAAATCGTTAAATTTCAATATTTGTGATTTAAAAATAAAGGGTTTGTATGTTCTCTATATCCAACATTATGTATTATTCTAACTGACCTTTTTTGTAACACAGTTAGTGAATGCAGCGCACATTTGTAGTTGTTCCCCATATGTCTGCACAATAACTCAGATATGGTATAAGTGAGCAGTAGAGAATATGAAGTGATTTTTGGTCCAGAACATGTTTTGCTTTATTCATTATTGATGTGTTTCTTGCTACTTTATGTTGTATATTTTTTACATGAGGTTTCCAGTTAATTTTACGATCTGTTATTATACCCAAAAATGTGTTTTCTTTTACTCTTTCAATATCTACTCCGTCCATTTGTATTTGTGTTTGACTTTCTCTTCTACTGTTACCACATAACATTATTTTAGTTTTACTGAGATTCAAAGTTTTTGTCAAACCATCTTTTTAATTTGTTCATTTCTCCTGTTATTATTTGTATTAGCTTCTCTGTGTTTTCTCCTGGACAAAACACAGTTGTATCATATTCAAATAATAATAATTTGAAGTCCTTTGTAACTTTACAAATGTTGTTTGTATAAAGATTGAACAATATTGGTCCCAGTATTGATCTCTGAGGTACGCCACAAAATACATTCCGCTCTGTAGACGTGTGTTCGCCTAGCTTCACAAGTTGCTTCCTGTTGGTTAAGTAGCTTCTTACCCAGTTCAAGACCAACCCTCTGATGCCATGCTATTCTAATTTGTTTATTATGATATGATTGATTGTGTCAAATGCTTTTGTTAAATCCATAAACACTGTTGATGCACACTGTTTACTATCTATTGCATTGGTAATCTCTTCTGTTATTTTGGTTAATGCCATTGATGTTGAAATGTTGGCTCTGTATCCGTATTGGTTGTCTGTGAGTGTTTCATTTTTATTCATGAATCTGTCCAATCTGTTGTTAAACAATTTGTTTTTAGAAAATTGTAGAAATAGAGAAACGGGTCTGTAGTTTGTAAACTGGTGTTTGATTGCAGTCTTTTAAAGTGGTACGAATTTTGCTATTTTTATTTTATCTGGGAAATTGCATTTGTATTAATATTTCAAAAATACAAGTACAGGTAGGAAATCTTTATGGGAAGTTTGAAAATAAAATAGAATCAAAACAAAACAACAAAAAACTAAATTGTGGCCATCGACAGAATTTTATTTTGAGGGATCCTCCAACATAAAAAATGTACCCTTTTTTATTTGGGTGAAACGATCTTATCAAATATACTTTTATAAATGTTCTAGTCATTCAAGTACAGGTAGGAAGTCTTTATGGGAAGTTTGAAAATAAAATAGATCCCTGGCAAAACAATACACTTATTGGGGCCCATGGCAGAATTTCTTAAACAGACTTTATTTTTTATTTTATTTTTTTAAATCAAATCAACTTTTATTGATTTTCCAGAAATTCAATTACAGGTATGAAATCTTTATGGGAAGTTTGAAAATGAAATAGAACCAAAAATAAAACAAAACACAACAACAGCTAATGAACATATTTCAGAATACTAATTTTTATACTGTTAAAGGTGGTAGTTTTTTTTAAATTGTTTTTCATTATTGTTGTCATACTGCTACTTTTGTTTTCTGGTTTTGCTTGAGGTCATGGGAAGTTAATAAAAACTGATTTTCACAGTGAATATCTGTGACAATGTAAACTGTGACAGATTATATTATGTTCTATTATTTAGTCTTACATGTAACCAACATCAGTTGTACATGAAATGAGATGTTTATTCGGGGAGAAAAACAACTAGCAGCTGTAGTCAAGCTGGGGCCTGAGGAGGTAGTACTATTTAAGTAAAAACAACAACATAATTATAGTACAAACCGATAAAGAAATAAGCAATAAAGTGCAAAATGTAGATATTCTGTGCTTAATCAGATTTAAAGTTATGAAAATATACCAAAAAGGGTTCCCATACCTTTTGAAATATTTCTTTAATTGTCCATTGAATAGTGTACTTTTTCAAGGTATAAGAAAAAAAATGAACAATGATTTATTTGTTTTGTGCAAAATAACAAAATTAACATAATTAAAATGTAAATTTGCATACCTTCCTGACACATCTCCAGATTCCATTCGAAACCAGTATGATCGCGTACCACCGGGGACAATAAAATTAGCATCATATTCTCATCAGTGATGGAGCAGGAAAGGGCTAGGAATAGGTATGCAGTAAAATGTGTTATGAAGCGTCCTGTTATTCATGGATTGGAATTTTAAATGCGCTCTTTGACGCAAAATGGGGCCCTGAGACAGCGCTTAATCTATGTTTAGTGAGGGGGGCCCTAATTGAATCCTATTGATGACATTGTGACACTCAACAATCAGTGGCCACTTCCTGTTTGAAGCCTCCCAATGGCAAGGTAATGATAAATTGTTTAGGGTCTGGTTGTCATAATGTCAAAAGGTGAGCACTGTTTAGATACCAATTCTAATTTAACTTACACACCATTTATTGGTCCATTCAAGGGTCACACCCTTGTTGTGAATTTTGCCCTTCAGCTCCTGAGAGGAAAGCAAGTTGCGGAAAAAAAAAGTAGTGAAACATCGGACATGCGCATTTAAAAGTTGAGATAAATTAAAATTAAGTTTTAAGCATTTTAGCTTCATCTTGACATTTCACTCCAAAGTTGAATACCCCTAACTTTTTGGTATTTGTTGTTCTTTTACATTTAATTTTCACCAATTTCATTGATTTATTTCATGGCCCCAACTTACACATTCTATTCAACCACTGACTTTTGTGTATTTTATTCAGTATTTACACATATTTTCGTTCATTTATTTTTGTATTTCCTGGATTATGTATTTACTTGCATGTTTTGTGAACTGACAATTACATTTTCTGGATTGCCTTTGCCTTTTTCCAAATATCAAAATGATAAATTAATGTAGATAAAAATAACACCTTACATTTTTGGATAAAACTGTCAAGGTAGGTTTACATTATTTTAAATTACCATCAAGGATGAAACACATGTTACAGTATAGTGCTGTATTTACTTTGTATATCTGTTTAAAGGCCTACTGAAATGAATTTTTTTATTTAAACGGGAATAGCAGATCCATTCTATGTGTCATACTTGATCATTTTGCGATATTGCCATATTTTTGCTGAAAGGATTTAGTATAGAACAACGTCGATAAAGTTCGCAACTTTTGGTCTCTGATAAAAAAAAACCTTGCCCCTACCGGAAGTAGCGTGACGTTGTCAGTTGTTCACTCCCTCATATTTTCCTATTGTTTTCAACGCAGCTAGAGCGATTCGAACCATTACCCCATTAATTTGAGCGAGGATGAAGGATTCGTGGACGAGGAACGTTAGAGTGACGGACTAGAATGCAGTGAAATACATATTTTTTTTCGCTCTAACTGTAACTTAGGTACAAGCTGGCTCATTGGATTCCACACTCTCTCCTTTTTCTATTGTGGATCATGGATTTGTATTTTAAACCACCTCGGATACTATATCCTCTTGAAAATGAGAGTCGAGAACGCGAAATGGACATCTAGTGCCTTTTATCTAAACGACAATACATCGGCGAAACGCTTTAGCTACGAGCTAACGTGATAGCATTGTGCTTTAACTGCATATAGAAACAAAAAAAATAAACCCCTGACTGGAAGGATAGATAGAAAATCAACAATACTATTAAACCGTGGACATGTAAATACACGGTTAATGCTTTCCAGGCTGGCGAAGGTTAACAATGCTGTGCTAACGACGCCATTGAAGCTAACTTAGCAACTTAGCAACTGGACCGCACAGAGCTATGCTAAAAACATTAGCTCTCCACCTATGCCAGCCAGCCCTCATCTGCTCATCAACACCCGTGCTCACCTGCGTTCCAGCGATTGGCGGAAGGATGAAGGACTTCACCCGATGCGTTTGGCGGCCCGGAGACGTAGGAAATCAAGGTGAGGTCGCCGGCTAGCGCGTCTGCTCTCCAACAAAGTCCTCCTGGTTCTGTTGCTGTAGTCCGCTGCTAATACACCGATCCCACCTACAACTGTCTTCTTTGCAGCCTTCATTGTTCATTAAACAAATTGCAAAAGATGTCCAGAATACTGTGGAATTATGAAATGAAAACAGAGCTTTTTGTATAGGATTCTACGGGGTACCATAACTTCCGTTAAACTGACTACGTCACGCGCATACGTCATCATACCGCGACGTTTCAGCCGGATATTTCCCGGGAAATTTTAAATGTCACTTTATAAGTTAACCCGGCCGTATTGGCATGTGTTGCAATGTTAAGATTTCATCATTGATATATAAACTATCAGACTGTGTGGTCGGTAGTAGTGGCTTTCAGTAGGCCTTTAAGTTACCTCTATTTTGAGCGTGTGTTAAAGTTAACTCAGTATAAATTAACTTGAACTTTAATCTTACCAAAATCTTATGTATTTATGTACTTTATTTTTACTACTTTGCTGTATACTTCAATTTCCCATTGTAGTAGTAGTGAAAACATGTCTTTAAAAACACTTCTTTTTAATTATACATTTTTTTAAATTATCATTTTCAAATATATATGTTTTGATTTTTCCAGAAAATCAAGTATACAGGTAGGGACTGTTTACAAGAGGATTTAAAAAATGATTTTATTTTAATAAATAATATTAAGCTAAAATAAAATAAAAAAATAACAGGACACTTTATCATCGTATCTTTTGAGGTAACAGCTTTTCACTGCAGTCGTAGTCCTTTTGGGACCCTAGAAAATGTAGACAAAGCTAGTTCAATAATTTGACTTACTTAGTGTGGATTGTACTGCACTTTGAAGAATTGGTGTTATCCAACTATTTTTCGAACAGTGTAGATTACCATCCACCTGCAGGTAAATTAGCAGGCAAATCAGCTAAAGACTCCAAAAAAATATCATGCACCCAAACGAGGGATGTAGGAGATCTATCTCATTTGTTTGGTACTGAACCTCTAAAATAGCTGATAGAGGGGTCAGAATAAAAATAGTACAAACGACACTCCAAAGGCTGAGTGCCTTCAGTGCAAACAAACAGCTTTGTTAGAAACAAAGGGGGCTTAGGAGATGCTATCAGCAATATTTGGAGCAACGCCTCCCATACCCACACACGTGGGACAGAAACTAACTGTAATCCCCCTCCCCCCTCAACAAACTTCTTGCTCACACACACACACACACACACACGCACACTCACACACACACACACACACACACACACACACACACACACACACACACACACACACACACACACACACACACACACACACACACACGCACACACATGCACGTGCACACACAAACAAACACACAGAAGCTCTTGCTCCAGGATCCTGGTTTACTGTTTATTTATCCCAGAGGAAAGACACCTGCTTCTCTTGGAGCTTGTTTATGTTTGCACTGAGGACATGGGACAGTGCAGTGAGGGATGAAAACAAGGAGGTGGGGGGTTATGCGAATACGAGTTGTTGATGGCGGTGGGTCTGCCTGGATGCTGACTTGACACAGCGCAGTTTGGAGCCCTTGTGGTTGAGAGGCAGGGGGATTGAACCTGAATCTGACGTTGATGCAGGGCGTCGCTTGATTGCGTTTTGCATCTTGTCCCTCTTAAATAATGGGTGTGTATCCGCAAGTTAAGCCCTGGACTGTTTCAGTTCCGGTACTCTCTTCTTCTGGTGCTCTCATGTGAAACTCTCCTTTGTGGTGTGCCCCAAGATACTTTTCTACATCCCTTTCTTCTGTGCATTGCACTCCCTTTGCATCAGGCGTAATTATGCCATTTCACTGCAGATCTTATCACCCTAATGTTGTTTTTCATCCATTCGATCCCACTAGTTTCCTCAAAAAGATAGCAATAAATACAGTATTTCAACATAAACACCAATGTAGTAAATCACACAAATTCTTCATTACACAAATACAAATGTGCCATGATCCCACATGACATTTCCTGTCCTGGTGCTCTTGTTTTGATAGTATTTCCTGTTTGGTCTGTGTGTTTTGCAGCACCTTGAGCTTGTGTTTCTTGTACTGCCGGCACACCTGCTCCATGTTGGTAATTAGTTCGATTTAGTTCCACCTTTTTCTCTCCGTCCATGCTGTGTTATTATTTAGTGTATGCCATTGTGTTCTGTTGCTTTTTTAGTTCTTGCTCGACCTGTGGTATTTTTCTTCCGCTTTGTACCGAATTAAACAACCTTCTGTCTGCACGTCGCTCGCCTTCTCTGCATTCTGGGATCACACCAACATAAACATAAAATAAATCAAATGAAATGAATAAAATTAATATTAAAACATTATCTGACCCATGGTTAAGCATATATATCACATGTGTAAAGTCTAAAATCGGACGGTTTTTTAGCGTTTTTTTAATGCAAAATCATTAATTATATTATCATACCAAATCTGTTGTGCAAGTGATGCTGATGAGACGTCCGTGTGACATAGTGACTTGGGAAATATTTTGTCTAGAATGAGTTCCAAGTTAATCCTCAAATACAGGAAAAAAACACCAATAGGTGTATGTATTTATGTGACGTATAAACCCACCAGCATGCACAGATTTTTTTAAACAACCTTATCACATAAACAAGTAAATAATGTGTAGCTGCTATGTTGGTTTTAGTGAAGTAACGGTAAATGGTATTATTGATAATGGCGATACAAGTTAAAAAGAGTGTCATACTTTGTGACTTCTTTTGGACGCAACAACAACAGAATAAGCTGAAAAACAAACATTCAGTAATTATTTTTACAGCACACCGAGATGTTAAGTACACAATATCAGTTTTCATTCGATTGTTTAATCACTGTTGTTTTTTTTCATACAATAATCAGTGCATTTCAAGCACCAAGTCTGCTCGCCTGTGTTCAGGGAACCTCCTTGGCAAAAACTGACCAATCACAGCTCTGCGTCACTAGCAATGCAGACCTAGGTTATTTTGGCGGTGGCTGCAAGCCTTGCCGCGGGCTACGCAGGGTAGGGTGCATGACGGCGTCGCCAACGCAAGCTACACGACGCTAGAGTATATTCCAGACTTTACTCCGTGTGTAACATGTTTAGCTTTGTCCTCTAGATCGCCAGTGATAATAACACTTGATAATTAAGATACTAAGAAATGCAGTTTATTTGCCACAGTTGAGTTGATGATCATTTATTTAGGAGAGCTAACACAATTAGCTGCTGGCTGGATCGGCTTCTGTGAATGAAAGACAATCAATCACTTACTTTCTATGAAAATTGGCCAATACTTATCAGTGGTCAATCAATTGAACAGTATAGTTTTACAACCCACTGAAAATGACTCACCTCACAGCCATGACTGTATAAACATCTGGCAACACAAGTGAGTGTAAAGATAATTATATCTCGGTTTTTTAACTGCACGAGTGCCTGAGAGCTGCGGTTCAATAAGGGAATCATAAATTCATGAATCATGACAGCAAACACGCATCATTGCAGTCTCCAATGACTCAACCCTATCCTTACAGGACATTTCCCAGTATTTCTCCTAATATTCACTTCTTTTTCCTTATCTATTCCTATCTCAACGCCATCCCTTCATCTTGGAAGACAGTTGCTTTTCAATCAAGCGCCCCCTCCTCACTCCAGGCACCTAACTGGGATGTAAATAAAATGCAAATCCACTGTCCACATGTTCCCACCTGTTTGAGCGCCACTTGACAATGTCTGTTGCGAGTAAGCGGAACCGTTAGCTCGGCAGCACACTTCTCGACAGAAGAAGTGCTTGTTGGCCAAACAACCAAAGACTCATCTGGAGATGGTTATCACGCGGTAGTGTCTAAACTTTACAGGTTTGATTGTTATTAGTCACGTCTCAGGTGCTCCGTTACACACACACACACACACACGCACACACACACACACACACACACACACACACACACACACACACACACTCGCACGCACACACTCATGTCAGATCTGCAAATATTAATTTATTGACATTGTGGGATTGTCTAACTGAAGACTTGTCTCAGCCAATACTATTTTGTCATCCTCATGTCTGCTCATGGCTTTTTGCTGAGGCTGGTTGTTAGATGCTATCTGGCACTTCCCATTGATGACACTCCAAACAGTCACAGACACTGAAAGCACGGCACACCCGTATTCGCACACACACACACACACACACACACACACACACACACACACACACACACACACGCACACACACACGTGCAGTAAGGAGCGTTGTTATGGGATTATGGGATTTTTAATGGATTGTTTGTGTGCGTGTGTTTAGCGTTACAACACAGCTCATGAGCTGTGAATATTGCCTGGCATTCACTACAACTCTTATCTATTATATAAGGCCAGCCTTCCCAAGCTAACTAGCCCTATGTCTGTTTTAATTGGGGGAGGCAATTGTAAAAATGTGAGATGAGAGTAAAATGCTGTATTTTGTTGTAGTGTTGTATGTACAGCCGTGGTCAAAAGTTTACATACACTTGTAAAGAACATAATGTCATGGCTGTCTTGAGTTTCCAATAATTTCTACAACTCTTATTTTTGGTGATAGAGTGATTGGAGCACATACTTGTTGGTCACAAAAAACATTCATGAAATTTGGTTCTTTTATGAATTTATTATGGGTCTACTGAAAATGTGACCAAATCTGCTGGGTCAAAAGTATACATACAGCAATGTTAATATTTGGTTACATGTCCCTTGGCAAGTTTCACTGCAATAAGGCGCTTTTGGTAGGCAAGGCAAGGCAAGGCAAGGCAAGGCAAGGCAAGGCAAGGCAACTTTATTTGTATAGCGCTTTTCATACACAAGGCAGACTCAAAGTGCTTCACAGACAACAAAGTGAAATGAAAGAAAATAAAAGCAAAATTAAAATGCAGACAATAAAAATAAAAACAGTGCAGACGTTAAAAGTTAAAAGATTAAAAGATTTAGCTGAAAGCTAAGGTGAACATAAAAGTCTTCAGTCTAGTTTTAAAAGTAGTGAGAGTTGGGGAGAGTCTGACATCTTCAGGAAGTTTATTCCAGCTATGTGTTGCATAGTGACTGAATGATGATCTCCCTTGATTTGAGTTTACTCTTGGAACCGCTAACAGATTGGTCTCAGAAGATCTTAGTGATCTAGAGGGCGTATATAGTGGGAGCATATCAGTGATATACTTGGGCCCTAGACCATGTAGTGATTTATATGTGAGCAGGAGGATTTTGAAATCTATTCTCTGATGTACAGGGAGCCAATGTAAGGATTTAAGAATTGGTGTAATGTGCTCACATTTTTTGGTCTTTGTTAGAACTCTAGCAGCAGCGTTCTGAACAAGCTGTAGCTGCCTGGTAGCCATCCACAAGCTTCTGGCAAGCTTCTGTTTGAATTTTTGACCACTCCATTTGACAAAATGGGTGCAGTTCAGCTAAATGTGTTGGGTTTTCTGACATGGACTTGTTTCTTCAGCATTTTCCACACGTTTAAGTCAGGACTTTGGGAAAGCTATTCTAAAACCTTAATTCTAGCCTGATTTAGCCATTCATTTACCACTTTTGACGTGTGTTTGGGGTCATTGTCCTGTTGGAACACCCAACTGCGCCCAAGACCCAACCTCCAGGCTGATGATTTTAGGTTGTCCTGAAGAATTTGGAGGTAATCCTCCTTTTTTCATTGTCCCATTTACTCTCTGTAAAGCACCAGTTCCATTGGCAGCAAAACAGGCCCAGAGCATAATACTATACCGCCATGCTTGACGGTAGGGATGGTGTTCCTGATATTAAAGGCCTCACCTTTTCTCCTCCAAACAAATTGCTGGGTATTGTGGCCAAACAGCTACATTTTTGTTTCATCCGACCACAGAACTTTTCTCCAGAAGGTCTTATCTTTGTCCATGTGACGTCTAGAATTAAAGTTTTAGAATGGCCTTCCCAAAGTCCTGACTTAAACGTGTGGACAATGCTAAAGGAACAAGTCCATGTCAGAAAACCAACAAATTTAGCTGAACTGCACCAATTTTTGTCAAGATGGCTACCAAAAGCGCCTTATTGCAGTGAAACTTGCCAAGAGACATGTAACCAAATATTAACATTGTCGTATGTATACTTTTGACCCAGCAGATTTGGTCACATTTTCAGTAGAACCATAAATAAATAAATTCATTAAAAAAAAAACTTCATGAATGTTTTTTGTAACCAACAAGCATGTGCTCCAATCACTCTATAATAGTTGTAGAAATGATTGGAAACTCAACACAGCCATGACATTATGTTCTTTACAAGTGTATGTAAACTTTTGACCACGATTGTATGTAAATATTGTTGATATATGTGAAGTGTGAAGATATATAGTGCTTTTTCTCCAGTGATTCAAAGCGCTTTACATAGTGTAACCCATTATCTGCATTATTAAGCTACATTTAAAGCAGTGTGGGTGGCACCGGGAGCAGGTGGGTTATGTATCTTGCCCAAGGGCACAACGGAAGTGACTAGGATGGCGGAAGCGGGAATCAAACCTGGAACCCTCAATTTGCTGGCACGGCCACTCTACCAACCGAGCCACTTCGCCCCAATTTTAGGGCAAAAGAAATAAGATTCCAATCTACACAACATTATCCAACCACCGCTTTAACTGACAATTTTTTTTTAGTTCGCATATTGGAATAAATGCGATAGTGCGGCTTTTGATATAATTTTTCCCTTCTTTATTGCACTTGATGATACGGAAAACTTTTGTTTGACCGTTTTATACATTTTAATAATTGTATATTTTCTCTATGAAGATCTAAGTCAAAATGAAGCTCTGGAATTGGCTCACAAGTGCCTATACACTAACTTTACAGTGTTTTAATATTCAATTTATTTTTGGCTTTTTCTTTCGTCAATAGCATGAATGATTTTGGAGTGTTTCCTGGGAATTGAACCCTTTCCTTTGTACCATTAAAGCATTAGGGACCAGGTTTTTGACAATACAGTGACTGATTCTTATATCAAACCATCAGATGAACTGTATCACAATAAGTGAATGTGTATCGCTCCCTTAAAAATTGTATTTAAACTTAATCATAATACAATCACATTTATACACCATCCATTTTCTACCGCTTGTCCCTTACGGGGTCGCAGGGGGTGTTGGAGCCTATCCCAGCTGCACACGGGCGGGAGGCGGGGTACACCCTGGACAAGTCACCACCTCATCGCAGGGCCAACACAGATAGACAGACAACATTCACACTCACATTCACACACTAGGGCCAATTTAGTGTTGCCAATCAACCTATCCCCAGGTGCATGTCTTTGGAGGTGTGAGGAAGCCGGAGTACCCGAAGGGAACCCACGCAGTCACGGGGAGAACATGCAAACTCCACACAGAAAGATCCCGAGCCCAAGATCAAACCCAGGACCTTCATATTGTGAGGTACCCTGTCCCACAGTGTTGGCCACAATTAAAAAAACATTTTTTTTAAATTTTATTGCTATTTTTATTTTTATTTTATTATATATTTTGATAATACAATACAACTATGTTAATAAAAAACTGTTTATTATGAAATCATAAAATGTCATGCTATGATCTGAATATAGTGCATGAAAATAAATAATGAAAAATAAAATTACATTCCAAAAAATTTAAATAAATTAAAATCCATCCATCCATTTTCTACCGCTTATTCCCTTCGGGGTCGCGGGGGGCGCTGGAGCCTATCTCAGCTACAATCGGGTGGAAGGCGGGGTACACCCTGGACAAGTCGCCACCTCATCGCAGGGCCAACACAGATAGACAGACAACATTCACACTCACATTCACACACTAGGGCCAATTTAGTGTTGCCAATCAACCTATCCCCAGGTGCATGTCTTTGGAGGTGGGAGGAAGCCGGAGTACCCGGAGGGAACCCACGCAGTCACGGGGAGAACATGCAAACTCCACACAGAAAGATCCCGAGGCCAGGATTGAACTCACGACTACTCAGGACCTTCGTATTGTGAGGCAGACGCACTAACCCCTCTGCCACCGTGCTGCCCATAAATTAAAATAAAAAATATATTTAAAAGATGTATTTTATATTTAAAAAAAACGATTGCATTAATGGTTTTTGAGGCCATTTTGGGTAAAAGTATTTGCAGATTACTACTTCCTTGTTAAATATACCTCTTTTTTTGTGTGTAACAATGAGTCTACTGTGACCTAATTGCTCTGACGCACTTGGTCATGTTCAAATTGAAAAGTCGCACAACCAGAAATATATAATTAAGAATGAATATGAATGAGCGCACAGAAACTTAGAGCAACTGCGTGAAATAAATGATCCAAAACCAGTGTTGGGTTAGTTACTGAAAACCAGTAACTAGTTACAGTTACTAGTTACTTTATTTCAAAAGTAACTCAGTTACTAACTCAGTTACTTACACCAAAAAGTAATGCGTTACCTTGAAAAGTAACTATTTAGTTACTTCTTTTTTTAAAGCTCCCATTAATGCCCTTTTAGCCTTCATTTCAGTACTGTTATTGCACTGGAGAATAATACAATGTGTTGATCAACTTGACATGCATTTGCATCACTGAACTCTGCTAAGCAATGTGCTCTACATACAACACACAAAGACAAAGATATGTTTCAAAGGGCCAACTTATTTCAGGCCAGAACAAATTGACAAAACTATTTTAAATAGCTGCAACATAACATACATAAGTAACAAACAGCATAATAACAACATAGCTGTAAACGAAAAAGGTACTCTAACTTTATTTTTACATACCAAAGCCTAACCAGGCATTTTTTCTCTCAAGGAATTCTGAAATAAAATCATGTCTGAAGCCCAGAACACTCTACACATTTCCCCAGTTTTAGTTTAGAGATAAGGAAATATTGGCCTGGCCCACTAGGATCCCTCTTTATGTTTGTGAATTTTATTTTTTATACATTTAGAGCAATGTGATAATCAAACACTCTAGAAGTCTAGAAATAAAGAGTATGTAAGAGAATTGACAGAGTGTGTGTACTATAATTCATAATAACATTGATTTGGATTCAATATTATGTTTTGAGCAATGAGTTTGAAAGAAAAAAAAAAACAGCTTTGTTTTATTAGTCAACATTGCAACGTTTTCTAAATTACATTTCACCTTTAAGCTTTTTTATCTCACTTTTGTTATGTTTTTGTTTATTTTAATAGTATTTTTAGAAAGTGCTGTGGGCCTTTAAAACATTAGCTGTGGGCTGCAAATGGCCTCCGGGGCACACTTTTGACACCCCTGCTATAGATAATAAAAAATTAAATCTGATAAATCTATCGGTAAAAAGCTGAGCCTGGCGACGCATGTGTGTTAACAACTCTCTCGCTCTCTCTGTCTCCGCCCCTCCCTCACGAATGCTGCTGCGCGCACCCCTCCCCTCCCTCTTCTTCCCGCACTCAGACACACACAGCGCGGCGGCTCCTTCGTGTGACACGTGGAGCTTGCTCTCACTGAGCACCAGCTTGGCGCATCCGGGGTCTCCTCCAGACTGGCGGATGCGTGCCCGGGCTTCCTCTTTCACCTCCTCGCCTTTCTGCACCGCGCAGGCCACCGATGACTTATTCATTCAGAAGAACGACACCGTAGTGCTGCCACAAAACACACTCAGATCTTCTGTTTCAAGCCAATACTACATAAAAAGTGACGTAAAATAACGCAGTAACGCATCATGTAGTAACGGTAACTGAGTTACTGAATATAAAAAATAACGCGTTAGATTACTAGTTACCGCCGAAACTAACGGCGTTACAGTAACGCGTTACAAAGTAACGCATTAGTCCCAACACTGTCCAAAACACACACACATAAAAAAGGAGACAGTGCCTATGAAACTACACCTGGGTAAAACAGAGTCCATCCTATTTGGGTCCAAGCACAACCTAGGTAAATCCCCGGGCTTTACGATTAAAACAGGTGATACCATAATCACCAGCAAAGACAAGGTAATTTACCTAGGTTGTATATTGGACAACACTCTCTCGAGTGAAAAAATGGCGTTAAAAGCAATCACCAGGATCAATAATAAAACTAGATTTTTGGGCAGGATTTCTGCGTTTATCAACAGGGATACACTTAAGACCCTTGCCGGTGCCCTCATACAGTATCATTTTGACTACGCCTGCACCTCATGGTTCACCAGTATCCCCAAGCCACTAAAAACAAAACTGCAAACTTCCCAAAACAAGCTGGTGAGACTCCTGCTCAACCTCCCATACCGGACTCACCTAACTCAAGCCCACTTTACCAAATTGGGATGGCTTAGAGTTGAGGAAAGAGTGCACCAAATTGCAATGTGCCTGGTATTCAAAATACTCAGAGAAACTGTCCCCAAGTACCTGTCGAACTATTTCACCAGAGTAAGTGATGCTCACAGGTACTACACGAGAGGGAGTTCCTCAGACCTCGTCCCCCCCAAATTCAAGACCCTCATGGGAAAAAATGCATTCTACTATTTTGCCACCACTACCAACAGACCTTAAAATTCGAACTTCCCTACTAAATATTAAAACTGCCATAAAATCATGGCTCAGCTCAACCTCTACCTGATCTGAACCAAAATTGATCCCCAGCAAATTTCCGAAGCATCAAGCAGGTTTGTATGTGGTTGTAGTGTATATATATTTTCTCATTCTGTTTTGCACACTCTTGGAGTCAACATGTGCATAATCATGTACATAGTGTCATGTACATAGTGTATATACCCCCCAACCCCCCATTTTTTGTATAAATTGTTTTTCAAATCACCTGACATGTACAGGTGTGTACTGTGTACATCATTTATCAATTTTTTTAACGTCATTTTTTATATACATGTTGCAGGTTATATATATTTTATTATTGAATGTGTCAAATGTGATGAATATTTAATGGACCACAATGGAAACAAGCCTTTTGGCTTTTTGTGCCATCCATTTGCCTTTCTAAAGCATTACATGAATTCATTTATTTAAGATGTCAATAAACTTCTCAATCAATCAATCAATCAAACTTGTATGTGTGCATACAACTGATGTTTGCATGTGATCTCAATAACTACATATTCATCCTGAGTGAGAACATAAGCATCTTATTAAGCTTCAAGCGCAGACATTTTCACGGGCAAATATCACAGTGTTTGCAGGCAAATTACACACAAAACATCATTCTTTGCATGTGTGTGCTATCTTGCACTGGTAACAACATACATCTCTTCTCTTCACATTTATAAAAGTTTCCTAAAGAAGCGTCATAACCAGCTGAGCGTTAGCTCTTGGAGGAATGTCGACAAACGCAACTTACGACATTCCTGTGTAAACGTGAACGCAACTCACAAAACCCTTGGGAAAGTTGTCGTCTCTATTTAGAATAAATATCTACATGACAGAATACGTCTGTTAAAGTTGAGTCCAATAGGACAAGACAGTGCTTGATTGTTATAAGCCATCACATTCGGTTCCAGGCAGCGTGTGTTAATCACAGTGTTTCACGTGGCGGCTTTACTGAGAGCAGTTGTTGGTGAAAGCGTGGGACTGACAGACAAACGAGCTCGGCCACTTTTTTTTCTCACCTGGTTAAGCCTCCTTTTCTCCCCTGTCAAGTTTGGTTTCTTGTTTCCAAAGTGATGACGACCATTAATCACAAGCCTGTTCACACCTTACTCGCTACATGACTTCCCTCCCTGTCTTTTAACCTTTGACTTTTACTTTCAATATTGAAGTGAAGAGAATTATATTTATATAGCCCTTTTCTCTAGTGACTCAAAGCACTTTACATAGTGAAACCTATTATCTAAGTTACATTTAAACCAGTGTGGGTGGCACTGGGAGCGGGTGGGTAAAATATCTTGCCCAAGGACACAACTCCAGTGACTAGCATGAGGAAGCGGGGATTGAACCTGGAACCCTCAAGTTGCTGGCACGCCCGCCAACCAAGCCACACCGCCACAATATTAGGCAATTTCGAGTTCAACTAAAACATTTTGTCTAAAGGAGTGACATGCAGATGAGACACACTGTAAAAACAAAGACCGCAGGGTTCACGATTAAAAAAACAAACAAACTGGCAGCTCAGTTGCCAGAATTTTACCGTAAAAATAACAGTTTTTTCATTCCCAGTAATTATGGATGTATACCAAGTACTGGTATTTTTTGTCACAGGGGTTAGTTCTGTGTGGAGTTTGCATGTTCTCCCCGTGACTGCGTGGGTTCCCTCCGGGTACTCCGGCTTCCTCCCACCTCCAAAGACATGCACCTGGGTATAGGTTGATTGATGAGGTGCGATATGAGGTGGCGACTTGTCCAGGGTGTACCCCGCCTTCTGCCCGCGTGCAGCTGGGAAAGGCTACAGCACCCCCTGCGACCCTGTAAGGGACAAGTGGTGGAAAATAGATGGATGGATGGATGGATGGATGGGTTCCTAATTGGGTCGGTCTAAGAGGCTCATTAAATTTGTAGATTAATGATACAGCTATAGGTATTTTTATTTTCTCCAGCTGACTGTCATAATTATGACGCGCACGCTGCAACGTTTATTCATGTGCCACTGCAACGCATTAAAAAACACACGGCTAGGGTCTGATAGGGCTGGGCGATTATATGATTGTTCTAAATTTCAGGTCGATCACGGGGATAAGTTATGAGTGGTACCGGTATTTTTTGGTACCGGTTTGTAATTTGGCCGGTCTAAAGACCATTAAGATTCTGGACTAATGATACTGCTATCAGTATTTGTTTATCCAGCTGACCGTCGTCATTATGACTCGCTGACACATTCAGTTCAAGTGCTGCTATTATGCATGGGTAGATAATAATCAGTTTGGAATAATAACAAAAATATAAAGAAACACCACACTAAAGTTTGTCAAATTATTTCCTCCTCGCCCCCAAAGTTACGCATGCTAACAAGAGTAAGTGTCAGTTTGAAGTGAACGCCACTTAACATACGACCACACGCGCTTCATCAAACCCGACCGTCCTTTAAGTGATCCAGTAATCCACAAGCCAATAACAATCCACTCAAAAAAGTGTCAATTTTAAACAATCACCGGGTCCTTTTATTTATATAATACACACACAACACAGACACATACAGTATGTCAACACTGGCTTTCACTCAAATAGGTCCGTGTGCAACACAAACACAAACAAGAATTCTTATTCTTACAAAATGCACACTCACCTAACATGCTAATTGATTGTATTGATTTATATTATATATTTGATATGAGATAGCATGTTAAAGGTCTGTGAATGAACAAGAATATCATGCGATATTTGAATGTACTTTATTATTTTCTTACTATTATTTTAAATGTTATTATACAGCTAAGCGGTAAAAAAAAAAAAAAAACGGATGGATGGCATATACTGAGTGTATTTGTAATGAATAGAAACACAGTGTGTGTGGTCTTTACGAGATGATGACATAACATCTACATTGCACCTGCAGTGCATATATAGTTGACTTGTTTAAGACCAAAAAAGCCGATAAAATACTTTCCTGCTGGGAAATGTTAAATCATGATATTGCTGGTGCACAACCTCCTCTTGTGCTAATAAAAATGCTAATAAAAATGTAGCTTTTCTACATCTTTATTTAGACAGACTACATATAATACCGATAAGAGTACCGATGAATACCGGTATCGATAAGGAATATCAATATACATTATGATGGTAGAGTGGCCGTGCCAGCAACTTGACGGTTCCAAGTTCGATCCCCGCTTCCGCCATCCTAGTCACTGCCGTTGTGTCCTTGGGCAAGACACTTTACCCACATGCTCCCAGTGCCACCCACACTGGTTTGAATGTAACTTATATTGGGTATTGGGTTTCACTATGTAAAAGTGATGTGAGTCACTAGAGAAAAGCGCTATATAAATATAATTCACTTCACACTTCACTTCACAATATTGGCATCGGTATGGATAAAATCCTAACGATATACATCCCTAGCTATGAGCATATATTAATTTGATCAAACATGGCAGAACAGCCAATCGGAGTCGACCATTAACTGCCCCACTACGCAGAAATAAAGCAAATCAAAGATATGAACAGAATGACCAAACTTGGAGCTTAACACGCATCTGATGGCAGCAAAATAATTGTTAGCCACAACCTGGAGTTATCAAGGGCGGAATCAAGGCCCGCTAAAGACAGAATCTAAATGCAGAAAGTTGGGGAAATTGGCATAATGTGACTGGGATGCTGTCATTGAGAGGATACGGACAAATCATGTTTAAGGGGACAGTGTGCTTGACAAACACTCACCTCCAGAGAGTCTGGCCATCCAGGGTCCAGCACTCTAGCCGGCAGCCCAGCATCCTTTTCGGACCATATCTGTGCCTGCCCCCAGGACCCGGCCACCTCAAAATACGAAACTAGCTCCAAAATACAGAGCCGAACAGTTCCCATATGACTTCTACATAGCATGTGATATCTTTCTTTGGCAAATTTGATGACTACTTGTCGTCCAAAGGATGTGTGAAAGACACTGTGCTACTACTGCTAATGCTTGGAAGTTGTGGACGTGTCCACATATCTTCATTGGTAAATTATTGATAACTTGACCGCTTCTCATACTATAGTTGGACTACCAGTGTTGAAACAATAATTGATGCATCCTTGTGTGCTTTTTTTTACTTGAAAACATGTAAAGTCAAATGTATTAGTACATTGTTATGTTGTTGTGCTTTTTCTGAATAAATTTCCTTTTTTTATTTACTCCAAATGTTAATAAAATGTTCAACCAACATCTAGTTTATTTGTTTTTTTTATTACAGATGCTTTAAAACTGTCAGGTAAAAAAAATGTAAAAAATTGTGAGATTAATCGAATGATATGAAAAAAATATTTGTGATCCTTTTTTTTTGTCGTTTTCGCCCAACCTTAGAATCTGATAATCAGCTTGGAATAATTGCAAATAAGGAAGCAACACCACACAAAAGTTAGTAACACAACAATGTTTCCTCAAAAGTTATTTAAAGTCACGCACGCAAAGAGTTAGTATCTGTTTGAAATAGTGGTGTAACAATATTTTAGATACTGCCGTATTTTGGTTTTAAAGTCTTCACAATAATATCATGACGCCTGATGGTATCAGACAAAAACTCTGCGTGTAGTTTGTTCCAGCGCTTTCTTTATGTGTGGAAAAAAACTATATCTCCCAGAATGCTCTGTACAGAGCAGGAAGTGAAGTATGTTTATAGTCGATGAAAGGAAATGGTTTTTTTTGGACATTTCCTGAAAAATTTCATCAAAATCCATCCATAACTCTAATGTTGTCAATAAACAGACAAACAAACCCTGGTGAAAACAAAACCTCTTTGGCGGAGGTAAGAAAGTCTGCATTCTGCAAACCAATACATTCGTCTCGAGCGTTTCCAAGGGAACACAGAGTCACGTCGCATAGCACGGAGGTAATCACCAAAAATAACGTTCAATGCGGGAAATATGAGGAAACAGAAAAACTACTTCATAAATCCTCAATCCATCCATCTGTTTTTCCACCGTTTGTTTCTCTCGATGTCGCGGGCGGGCTGGAGCCTATCGACCTGCACTCGAGCGATAGGCAGCCTACAACCTGGACAAGTCGCCTCCTCATAAACTGTCATCAAGAAAATATATTTGAAGCCAGAGAAGCCAAACATCAGTTTGTGAGGTATTTATATTATCATTATTTATTTTTTTAAACATTTGTCTATTGAATTTTTGACATATACATTTGAGAAATACAATTAAATGCATGTCAAATGTCCTTTTTTTCTCCCAAACAAGTAACCCACAAAAATTATGTTTAATATGAAATACAAAAAATGATCTAGAAAAAAAACATGCATCAGTCAAATAAATTTGGCAAATATTGACATGAATCCACAGACAACTGCACTCTGGAATAAGTGCTTGTGTTTTGAGAGGTAGAGTACAAGTTGTCTAACAGAGATATGCGTTGTGTCAAACTAGTCAATTTATTATTTTTCTCATAACTTGTATAGGCTATATTATCTCCCCACTAATGTATGCCTTCAGTGCCTCGCAGATTACAGAAGCCGAAATCCTGGGAGTCTTGTTCAAGAGCACAAAAAAATCTATTTGATGCAAAAACAAAATCCACAAAGTCCTGATTTAAAAGTAATCGTGTATTTAGACGCCATGGCGCATGTGTGGTTGTTAGGTTTTTAAAGGGGAACTGCACTTTTCTTAACTTTGCCTATCGTTCACAATCTTTATGAAAGTCATGACGACGGATGGATTTTTTAAATGCATTCTAACTTGTAAATAAACATAAATAAAAGTTGTAAATAAAGTAAATTAAAAATTGTATTCCGACAAGTTGGAACACTTTGAACGACACGAAAAGACGCTTGGTCTCCCCGCCTTCCCCCACCCCGTTTCTTCGTGAGGATTATGGTCATTATTTATCTAAATGGTAATATATGAACATCCTAGCAGTTGACATCCTAATGACAGCAGACCTTGTACAGTAAGTGATGTTTTATTATGTTTGTTGGCTCTCATAAAGTCTGCTGTGAGTAATAATCATTGATGAAAAAAAAAAAATCAAATGTGATGCATTTTTTTAAATTTATGTGCCACATATGCTTAAAGGTATCATAATACGTAAATATTAAATGTTGATGTGCCTGTTACTACATTACATATATACATACATCATGTATATAAAACTTCAATAGAGGTGTTTGGATGTTTTTTAAGGGCTATATAGGCGGAATAGAGCCGCTCCCTTAGGCTTCATTGTAAGCGGATTTTTGATCACATTTATTTCATATTCATAAAGAAAAAAGAAAAAATAACATCCATGTCTTTCGTAATGATTGTTAACGATAGGCAAAATGTCTCCCAAAAAGTGCAGTTCCCCTTTAAAGATTACATCAATTGAAATTGGGGCATGATCCAAAATAACAATTGCATCATATTTGTATATAGATATAGATGAAAGTAATGTATTATCAACTAGAAAGTAGTCAATGCGGTTGAAAGTGTGATGGACGTTAGAGAAGGAGTATTACCTTCTAGAGGGATTAAAAAAAATGCCAGACATCTGACACAGAATATTCTTCCATAAAAGACAGATTTACCTGAGCGGACCTTGCTGGTGGGCAAGTTTTGGGTGATCAGCGTTTAAACTGGGAATTGAGCCAACAGTTAAAGTCTCCTCCTGGTATTAAGTAGTGCATTGTAGGGTTGTCCCGATACCAACATTTTGGTACCGATACAGTACCAAAATGTATTTCTATACTTTTCTATACATTTCAAATTAAAGGGGAGCACAACAAAATTTCATTTATGGCTTTATTTTAAAAGAAAATGTAATGATACATTAAACATATGTTTCTTATTGCAAAAAATAATCATTTTGTCATTAATAAGATAGTGAACATACTCGACCACTTGTCTTTTAGTAGTAAGCAAAAAGGTCCTAATTTGGCTGCTGACGTTTGCAGTAAATCATTGTGTAATTTTCAATTCAATTATTTTGTCTAAATTATGATGGATTATTAATCTACTTGTTTATTTACTGTCAATATCTACTCACTTTCTGTTTTAACATATTTTATTTACACTTCTGTTCAAATGTAATAATCACTAATTCTTCTGTTGTTTGACATTTTAAATTGTGGTATCAATCCAATACCAAGTGGTTTTAGGATCATACATTGGTCATAATTAAAGATCTCCTGCGTCCAGATACAGATTTCATGGGTTCATAAACAAAAAGAAAAGACAAAAGATTTTGTGATAATAACATATATCGACGTAATCATTGCAGTATACACTATGTATGGCTCTTGTACTTGGTATTGTTACAGTCGATGACTGCGTAAACTCACCCATGGCATTTGTTTACATTCAGGAGGGCTAGCTTGCTGTTAGCAGTTAGCTGTTGTCAGAGGTGGGTAGAGTACCCAAAAATTATACTCAAGAAAGAGTAGCGTTACTTTAGAATAATATGATTCAAGTAAAAGTAAAAAGTAGAAATCAAGATAGTTATTTAAATTAAATTTAAACAATATTCAGTCAAAAAACCACTCAAGTATTAAGTAACTTGTGAGTAACTTCTGATTTATTTAATATTTTCTGTATTTTTTCTGTTTTTTTAACTACAATTGTAGTGCGTGTGAGTGTGTGCGCGCGAGTGTGTGTGTGTGTGTGTGTGTGTGTGTGTGTGTGTGTGTGTGTGTGTGTGTGTGTGTGTGTGTGTGTGTGTGTGTGTGCATGTGTGCGTGTGCGCGTGTGTGTGTAAAATATAAAAATCATATACAATTTACTGCAACATGTTTTTTCTAGTTGGAAGTGGAATTCCTGCAGGCTGAAATGTGAACAATTTATACTGACACAGATGACAGCACATGAGAAAAAATTCTATTTTTACTAATTTGAAAGTAATCATTGAAGATTTGTGCTGCCTTGTCTGACATTTACAGTCAGTATGTTTCTGTGCACTAAATTAGTCTGATTTGTCAAATAAATCAGTTTCTTCTATTTTCACAGCTACATGTAGTTGTAGTTTCCATGCTATATCTCTAATATGACTGTTGGCCATACGCAGTGTGCCTCTCGTACACCAGGGGGCGATTACGGTCATTTCACCTTGTTTAGCTATGTTAGAATGAAGTAAAAGAAGGGAATGCTACACGCTAATAAACTAGGGCTAGTAACTTTAAAGCTACGGATCTAACAGATAAGTACAAATTTCCACTGCTTTTTGGTGTTGTTGGTAATGTTTTAATGTGTTTAAATGACACTTAATCAGAAATATGTAAAAAGATTGCTTTTTAGTCAACTGTTGTAAGAGGTTTCTGTTCAGCAGTTGTCTCAAACAGCTAGGATGTGCTGGCGTCATGTCACACAATTAAAGTGTCTTTTTTGGCAACATTCTGAAACTTATTAATAAACAAGTAGGTTTCTATTTTATCATATACTTTGAAAATTACTGACTTAGTTCAGCTTCCTGTAGCTGTACTTTGTGCTTGTTTTATTGGTGTTATTGGAGTTTAATTCTAATCGTTACATTTATTTATATCACAACTATTTATAATGATCAATTAAGGCTTGCAAAGACGTATTCTTATGTCTTATGTCACTGTCACATGACTCTGTTTCGCCAATCCAACGTAAACAGTAGTGACGTTTGAAACCATTTCACCAATCAAACAAGCACAAAGTACAGCTACAGGAAGCTGAAATAAGTCAGTATCTTTAAAATATACACTACCGTTCAAAAGTTTGAGGTCACCCAAACAATTTTGTGGAATAGCCTTGATTTCTAAGAACAAGAATAGACTGTCGAATTTCAGATGAAAGTTCTCTTTTTCTGGCCATTTTGAGCATTTAATTGACCCCACAAATGTGATGCTCCAGAAACTCAATCTGCTCAAAGGAAGGTCAGTTTTGTAGCTTCTGCAACAAGCTAACTGTTTTCAGATGTGTGAACATGATTGCACAAGGGTTGTCTAATCATCAATTAGCCTTCTTAGCCAATGAGCAAACACATTGTACCATTAGAACACTGGAGTGATAGTTGCTGGATATGGGCCTCTATACACCTATGTAGATATTGCACCAAAAACCAGACATTTGCAGCTCGAATAGTCATTTACCACATTAGCAATGTATAGAGTGTATTTCTTTAAAGTTAAGACTAGTTTAAAGTTATCTTCATTGAAAAGTACAGGGCTTTTCCTTAAAAAACAAGGACATTTCAATGTGACCCCAAACTTTTGAACGGTAGTGTATGATAAAATAGAGATCTACTTACTTGTTTATTAAGTAACAAAATGTTTACAAAGAGGATACTTTAAGTGTGTGACATGACGCCAGCACATCCTAGCTGTTTGAGAGAACTGCTGAACAGAAACCTCCTAAAACAGTTAAATTAAAAAAGCGATCTTTTTGTGTGTCTCTGATGATCATTTGAACACATTAAAACATTACCAACAACATCAAAAGCAGTGGAAAGTTATACTTATCTGTTAGATCCGTAGATTTAAAGTGACTAGCGCTAGCTTATTAGCAGGTAGCATTATCTTCTTCTACTGTATTTACATCTAACATAGCTAAACAAGCTGACATGACCACAATCGCCCCTAGTGTGTGACAGGCACACTGCGTACGGCCTTCAGTCACATTAGAGATAAGTGTATGGAAAGTAGAACTTCACATGTAGCTGTGAAAATAGAAAACAATTTATTATTTGACAAATCAAACTAATAAGAAACGTACTGACTGTAAAAAGTGACACGACGTCAGACAAGACAGCAAAAAATCTTCAATGATTACTTTCAAACTCATAAAAAGAACATTTATATCATCATCTGTGTCAGTAGAAATGTTCACATTTCAGCTTGAAGGAATTATCTTTCCAACTAGGGAAAACATATTAAAGTAAATTGTGAATTAGTTTTGTGTTTTACACACATACACACGTTCACAGCAACTACAATTGTGGTCCAAGAATCATTAAAAAATAACTACTAAATAAATCAGAAGTTACTCACAGGCTACTCAATACTTTCGTAGTTTTTTCACAGAATACTTACTTACTCTTATTCAAGTAGTTATTTTGACGACTACTTTTTACTTTTACTTCAGTCATATTATTCTAAAGAAACGGTAGTCTTACTTGAATACAATTTTTGGGTACTCTGGTCAAACATCACTATTGTTTACTTTGGATTGGTGAAACAGTCATGTGACAGTGCCCAGAAGGCTTTCTGACATAAGAATACGTCTTTACAAGCCTTAATCGATAGATTCTAAATACCTGTAATATAAATAAATGTAACGATCGGAATGAAACTCAATGTAAGAGTAAAAGTACTACTCAAGTGTACTCAACTAAAAGTCAATCAATCAATCAATCAAAGTTTACTTATATAGCCCTAAATCATGAGTGTCTCAAAGGGCTGCACAAGCCACAACGACATCCTCGGCTCAGATCCCACATCAGGGCAAGAAAAAACTCAACCCAATGGGATGACAATGAGAAACCTTGGAGGGGACCGCAGATGTGGGAATGTAGGATGGAGCTAGACCGTGTAGTATGTTATACGTAAGTAGTAAAACCTTAAAGTCACATCTTAAGTGCACAGGAAGCCAGTGCAGGTGAGCCAGTATAGGCGTAACATGATCAAACTTTCTTGTTCTTGTCAAAAGTCTAGCAGCCGCATTTTGTACCAACTGTAATCTTTTAATGCTAGACAAAAGTAAAAAGTATGTTGCATTAAAACTACTCTGACAAGTACAATTTATCCAAAAAGTTACTCAAGTAAATCTAACGGAGTAAATGTAGTGAGTTGCCACCCACCTCTGGCTATCCCCTGCCCACAAAAACAACTATCGCGCCTGTTCTACACTGAAAAACAACACTGTAGGCACATGTGACATCCAGTTAGCAAATGAAGTGCACTAAGGTATATGTTTGAATAAGATGAAAAAAGGCTGTTTAATTACACCTTACTTTCAAAACCTATTACTTCAATCGAATGTGCAAAAATATATAAAGAAGACCGATATACAAAACCCAAAACCAGTTAAGTTGGAACGTTGTGTATATCGTAAATAAAAACAGAATACAATGATTTGCAAATCCTTTTCAACTTATATTTCATTGAATAGGTTGCGAAGACAAGATATTTAATGTTCGAACTGAGAAACTTTTTTTTTTTTTTGCAAATAATCATTAACTTAGAATTTAATGGCAGCTGCACATTGCAAAAAAGTTGGCACAGGGGCATTTTTACCACTGTGTTACATGGCCTTTCCTTTTAACAACACTCAGTAAAATTTGGGAACTGAGGAGAACAATTGTTGAAGCTTTTCAGGTGGAATTCTTTCCCATTCTTCCTGGATGTACAGCTTAAGTTGTTCAACAGTCCGGGGTCTCTGTTGTCGTATTTTACGCTTCATAATGCGCCACACATTTTCAATGGGAGACAGGTCTGGGCTACAGGTAGGCCAGTCTAGTAGCCGCACTCTTTTACTATGAAGCCATGCTGTTGTAACACATGCAGAATGTGTTCGGCATTGTCTTGCTGAAATAAACAGGGGCGTCTATGAAAAAGACGTTGCTTAGATGGCAACATATGTTGCTCCAAAACCTGTATGTCCCTTTCAGCATTAATGGTGCCTTCACAGATGTGTAAGTTACCCATGGCTTAGGCACTAATACACCCCCACAGATGCTGGCTTTTGAACTTTGTGCCTATAACAGTCCGGATGGTTCTTTTCCTCTTTGGTCCGGAGGACACGACGTCCCCAGTTTCCAAAAACAATTTGAAACGTGGACTTGTCAGACCACAGAACACTTTTCCACTTCGCATCAGTCCATCTTAGATGAGCTCGGGCCCAGCGAAGCCGGCGGTGCTTCTGGGTGTTGTTGATAAATGGCTTTCCCTTTGCATAGTAGAGTTTTAACTTGCACTTACAGATGTAGCGACGAACTGTAGTTACTGTCAGTGGTTTCCTGAGCCCATGTGGTGATATCCTTTACACACTGATGTCAGGTTTTTTACCGCCTGAGGGATCGAAGGTCACGGGCATTCAATGTTGGTTTTCGGCCTTGCTGCTTACGTGCAGGGATTTCTCCAGATTCTCTGAACCTTTTGATGATATACAGACCGTAGATGGTGAAATCCCTAAATTCCTTGCAATAGCTTGTTGAGAAATGTTGTTCTTAAACTGTTCGACAATTTGCTCATGCATTTGTTCCCAAAGTGGTGACCCTCGCCTCATCCTTGCTTGTGAATGACTGAGCATTTCATGGAAGCTGCTTTTATACCCAACCATGGCACCCACCTGTTCCCAATTAGCCTGTTCACCTGTGGAATGTTCCAAATAAGTGTTTGATGAGCATTCCTCAACATTCTCAGTCTTTTTTGCCACTTGTGCCAGCTTTTTTGAAACATATTGCAGGCATCACATTCCAAATTAGCTAATATTTGCAATAAATAACAAAGTTTACCAGTTCAAAAGTTAGGTATCTTGTGTTTGGAGTGTACTCAATTGAATATAGGTTGAAAAGGGTTTGCAAAACATTGTATTCTGTTTTTATATACGTTTTACACAACATGCCAACTTCACTGGTTTTGGGTTTTGTACAACCTGTAAATTAGTCAATAAAATAATACAAAAAATACTTGGTAGTAATTTTGACAGAACATAGGAACTATACCATCTGAATAAGGTAGAGCATGGTCGTTAAGAAAGGCAAGATATCTCATGCTTCTGGGATTTGTGGTCCTCCAGCTCCAAAATGGCGGTGGCCAGCGAGTATGCCTCCTAGATCGAATCTGGGGCAACTCCCATTTTAATGTTTTTGTCCACAAAGTCCGCTGCCTTTGTTGGATCATCCAATCTGTGGGTCCGGTCGTTGGACAGTGATCCCACAAAGCCGCTGGAGAGAGAAGTCCAAACCTCACGTTGGGACATGAATGTAGCCTTTTCTTCACCGCAGCAAAGGCGGCTCGCCTCCAAGGTGAAGTCGGGAAAAATGTAAATCCTCTCGCTCATATAGGATAGCGGAGAAGCCTCACCCGCCCTTTGTAGAATCTGGTTCCAGACTTAAAATAAATGTATTCGTACAACGAGCGGCCGAGAAGGTTCGCCATCTTTTGGCCTGGCGCGCATGGTCCAACCAGCCTCAGAATTTCTTGCAAAAACTGAGCAGTTAACTCAGTCGGACCGGGGCCCTCACAGCTCTAGAGGAGGTCCACTAGTTGGACATTATTCCGATACCAAATCATCGCGTTTTTAGAGAGGTGATTCATGGTGGTTGTTAGCTTGTTGACTCTAGTACGGTGTTTTTTTCGTCCTGGGCATGACGTTAAAGTGCATCCGGCAGTGGAGGCTCCTCTATGGGGTCTTGGGGCACTAGAAGTTAACCCCTTTACTACTGTTACCCCAGGTGGCCCTTGGCAAAGGCCTAGTACCTGACTGCCCCCTAGCCAGGGATACAGTGAAGACCTCAACGGCGGAGCAGGCAGAAGACGGTAGATTTAAGAACTACCACAACGGCTGCGATGGCGGAAGAAGGCTGCAGCAGAAAAGGGTCCCCAGTCGTCTTGGACTTCATGCCACTGGACCCTGACCCGATTCTGTCAAGGATCGTGTGGTGACTGTCTGTGCACCAGTCTCCCCACGTAAAACAAAGTCACGCACAGGCATCCTCCATAAAGGGATACACCCCTTCCAGGAGGATCGTCATACTCGTTCGAGTGACCGCCTATGAAGATGATGACGGTGTTTGATTCACTCGTTAGCATTACCAGCGAGCTCCAGACTAGCCATGGCCTCGCCATGGAACGAGAGAATGATCTCGAATGGCTCCATAACAGCTGCTATCTTTCCTCTGACAACAGATTTAAAATTGTAGAGGATGTTGTCTCGCATTTCGTCCATCTTCAGACTTACGCTCCTAAAAAGGGCGACGACCGACTCCTCCATGATGTCTGGATCCAGAGACGCATGAGGCATGGAGTGACTTGGCTTGTCAAATTTCCCTCAGCCAGACATCACCGAATTCACAGGCGCAATGTACAAAAGCGAAGCTGCACACGACAGGTTTGTAAAAAGTATGGTAGAGTTGACGGCTGGAGTTATCAAAAGTGCCAATAAAACATAAAAAAGGTCACATTTCCACGGAGCCCGCGATATTCACGCCCTGCATCGTCCATGCACAACCAGAAGTCCACATATTTACATTATTAAAAGTTAAATTGTTAGAGAACCTTTCTGAGAAACAGCCTTTCCCAGACTGCTATGAACACGTCCACTGTGGAGGACACTGCTTCTCAGAAATTAGACGTTGAAAGAGACTAAAGTTATTGTTTTACACTGGATTTTACATTGAAACAGTGGATGTCCCTGCACAATTCCTTGTGCTTAAAAATACATATATTCAGTAATAAATATGATTAGAACATTTTGGCATTATGTTTGTGTTCAATTACAGTAAGTGTGTTTATCCTAAACATTCCTGCCACGTCATTTAATACTATACTATTTTTAAGCTATTTTTTGGGGGGGACATATACCACAATAATACCAAACCGTGGCCTTAATACCGTGATAATATCGCATAGTGAGATTTGATACCATTAAATCCTTAATTTGAAGTGAACGCGCTTTACATAACTGCCGTTACCGCGTTTCATCAACCGTCCTCGAACCGATTGAGTAATCCACAAACCAACATTAATCCACTCAAAAAAGGGAATATTTGAAGTAATAAAATAATCCATAAAGCTAACACATTTTGCCTAAATGCACACCTACCTAACAGTGTATTGATTTATATTTGATATTTGATATGACAACATGCAAAAAAATATGTGCTCTGCACATGAATGCAATACACACATATTATTCCCAGCTGAGGGTAATTGTAATTAATAGAAACACAGTGATGAATCTGTGTGGTCTTTACAAGATGACAACTTTGCACTGCAAACATAGTTGACTTGTTTAAGACTTAAAAAAACAGGTGTTAATAAAAGACAAACCTGATTTGAGATGTCGCATAATGTTGGTGGTGTACAAACTGTTGTGAGAATAAATATTCATTTTTTCACATCTTTATTTACACCACTTACACCGCCCTCGGAAGCCAGCCTCTTCCACCTAGGACCAGAGATGCGGGTATGGCTATGCGACACCGAGTTGGACATCTGACGTTACACGAAAGAAGAAGACCACTTACAAATAGTACCGATAAGAGTACATATGAATACCGGTATCCATAAGGAATATCGATATTGGTATCGGTATCAATAAATTCCTAACGATATACATCTCTAACAGTAGTAACTGTAAAAATTACGACCATAGGTTTTACGATAAGAGAAAACTGGCAGCTCGGTCACCAGAATTTTACCTTGGAAACAACAGTCGTACTATTTTTCCATTTACATTAATGCACTGTAAAAGCAAATTTTTTCTATTTACATTAATGCACTGTAAAAACAACAACCATGGATTTTATGGTTTAAAAAATGGCAGTTAAGTCGCCAGACTTTACCTTAAATGTAACCGTGGTACCATTTTTAGTTCGCAGTAATTTGGTGTAAAAATTGTGATTAGGTGGCAACTTGTCCATGTTGTACCCTGCCTTGCGCCTGAGTGCAGCTAGGATAGGCTGGGATAAGTTAACTAAATTGAAACAAAATAAATAAACAAAAACGAAAACTACTATTGGCCTCATGTGTCCGAGAACTTATTTCACAAGCTTGTAATCAATAGAACAATGTATGAATACAACAATATTAGCAAAAAACTCCCTAGTATTGATTTAATACTGATACTACCCTTGGTATTGATACTATTTTGAGATTCCCTTACTAATGCGTGTGCTTACAGAGCCATCACATGTTGTATATGTATGTCGTTTAAAAATGAATATGATCAACTTATTGTGTGGTCTTTCAAAACAAATGTTCATGCAGGATTGTGATAAAACTGCATTTCGCTGATTAACATTTGCGTTAGAAATCAGACAGGTGTCACATCAGTGCAGGCTTTATCATCACACAAACTCATTAACACTCTCACACACATGCACGCAGGCACGCACCACATGCACGCATGCACACACAGTGTCGGACTTGACTTGTTAGTGGTTGATACAGTCAGCAGAGGGCATGTCGGAGCGTGTCCCAGTTTCTGTTGTCTTCGGGCCAACCGTTTGGACTCATGTTTTGACACTAAGAAAAAGCGGATGCACACTTGTCACCTCATTCCGGTTTGTGTGTGGCTTTCACGTAGGAAAAAGTCCAACAATCCTTTTTGTCAACTAAAATAAAAAACAATATGAGTTTAGCCAGTCTCAGACTCATCTACAAGATCATTAGCTTTACTGTACAGGGGGACTGATAGATCCAAATATCGATATTATTGCTACTCAGGTAGTATCAGAATCGAATCAACACTAGCGTGATGAGATTGATATTTTCACTTCACTTCAATTTTTATTTCCCCAAAATATGACATATTACTTGTTTCTTTTGCTCAGATAAGTGTATGTAATAACATTGAATAATATTGTTATTTTCTTCCTAAATCGTCTTGCATAGCTGTGTTTATTGTTAAATTGTTTACAAATAAGCCTAAAATATTTGTGCTGTGTTTTGTTCTGATCATAACCATGATCAACAAACTCAAAGCAAAAATAAATCCTTTACTGATCTTTAAAGTGGCCAGTTAAAAATAGCAGTATCGATATTGGAGATACGGTGGAACCTCGATTTACAATTTGCAATTTGGTTTAAGAACTTTTAGATCTCGCCAAATATGCCACTGTATGCAAACCATATGTCTCTGTGTACGAATGCTTTATTCATTCATTTTGTGTCCCGCTGGCAGCCATTTTGTGCTTGCTCGTATTGAAAAGTTTGTACCACAACCAAGTTTTTAATTGAGATGAGAACAGACTTTTCTGAAAAAATATTCCAAAGCTGACTTATTTCACAGCAGAGAAAAAGTCTACTTCTCGTTTAGCCGTGTCTCTCCCAACATACAAACACACACCGCGCCTCTCTCCTACCCCCTCCCTTCTTTCCCTCTGTCTGCTTGTTTCTCTCCTCTCGGGTTAAAGTTAAGGACTTTTGTGATTTCTGGTCGTTTGTGAGAGCACCAAAGCAACTTCTGTGTTTGCCGCATGTTAACAGAGCAGCACATACAGCACAGTTGAGCTTGTCGTTGTTGTTGTTGTTATTTTGGCTTGTTAATAGAGACACAGTTCATGCATTTCCCCTTGGAATATTTGTTTGATACTATATAGCCCTTTATTAGTGATTCCCAGAGCCCGAAAAAATTCTGCGGGCTATAGAGCGTTTTCTATTCGGGCTCCAATACTATGGAATGCCCTCTCAGTAACAGTTAGAGATGCTACCTCAGTAGAAGTGAAGTGAAGTGAATTACATTTATATAGCACTTTTTGTCAAGTGACTCAAAGTGCTTTACATAGTGAAACCCAATATCTAAGTTACATTTAAACCAGTGTGGGTGGAACTGGGAGCAGGTGGGTAAAGTATCTTGCCCAAGGACACAACGGCAGTGACTAGGATGGCGGAAGCGGGGATCGAACCTGCAACCCTCAAGTTGCTGGCACGGCTGCTCTACCAACCGAGCTATACCGCCCCATAGAAGCATTTAAGTCCCATCTTAAAACTCATTTGTATACTCTAGCCTTTAAATAGACCCCCTTTTTAGACCAGTAGTTCTGTTGTTTCTTTTCTTTTCTCCTCTGCCCCCCTCTCTCTTGTGGAGGGGGAGTTGCACAGGTCTGGTGGCCATTGATGAAGTGCTGGCTGTCCAGAGTCGGGACCCGGGTTGGACCGCTCGCCTGTGCATCGGTTGGGAACATCTCTGCGCTGCTGACCCGTCTCCGCTCGGGATGGTCTCCTGCTGGCCCCACTATGGACTGGACTCTCACTATTATGTTAGATCCACTATGGACTGGACTTTCACAATATTATGCTAGACCAGGGGTGGGCAATTAATTTTTACCGGGGGCCGCATGAGCAACCCGAGCACTGCTGGAGGGCCACATCCACAATATTTCAATTAAATTTTGCTCAATATTATTTTTTATATATACCGTAAGATAAATGATAATAATAATAATAATAATAATAATAATAATAATAGTAATACTTCAACATAGTGTGTGTAATAGCATTCCATGACTAATATAAATAAATTAACATTAATAATAAATGACAGTAAAATAAGCACACGTATGACTGAGGAGTCATAGTGTAACTTTGTGTGGTGTTTGAGTTGTCCGACTTTTTGTGTGGCCATAAACGCACCAGTGGTTTAGTGCTATGCGTGTTGGTGACAGATGACAAGTTGGTTTTGGCCTGGTTTGTACGGCAGAAAATGACTAGTTTTTCGAGATAGAATTGTTTTACTCATGTTTTTGGTGTGATTATGTCCGAATAAAACAGTTTTGCTCGATAAAGTGATCGATATAATTCCTGTCCTCGAAGCATCTCGATAGATGTTACAATAATTGAACGGTGTTCAATTGAACGGTGTTGACGAACACCGTTAGGGCCGCGTGTTGTCACTGTCACTCAAAGTTGCATTGCAAAATTACATAGAATAAATATGTTTATTTTGTTTAGAATTCAGATGGGATTTGATTTGGTGCGCGGCATATATTTGCTGCGCGCAGCGGACGCTTGAGTAGTGCGCAATTGCGCAGGCACGCACCTTAGAGGGAACGTTGCTTTGCAGTCCATGTCTTGTTGGAAACATGGCATTCATCATCAACTTTTCTCTTTTTAGCGTCTCGGGTGTAAACCGTGCATCACTTGTCGCTGCATGTGCACCTTCAATCGCAGGTTACACACGGACACACGCCCATAAATAATACTTTTCAAAATAAAAGCAGCATAGTTGTATTGCGCGCACGACATAGATGTTTTTTCAACTTTATTTTGTAATTTGTGATTGCAGCTGTTCACATTCACTCACAATCACGCACACGCATACTTCCACACGGAAGTAATACAAATAACGATTTTCAAAACAAAAGCAGCACCGTTGTATTGCACACTCGACATAGATACTTTTTAAAATGTATTTTGTAATTTATAATTGGCCTCACGCGGGCCGGACAGGGACGCACAAAGGGCCAGATGCGGCCCGCGGGCCGCAGAATGCCCAGGTCTGTGCTAGACCCACTCGATGTCCATTGCATTCGGGCTCCCCTAGAGGGGGTGGTCACCCACATCTGCGGTTCTCTCCAAAGTTTCTCATAGTCATTCACATTGACTTCCCACTGGGTTGTGAGTTTTTCCTTGCCCTTATGTGGGCTCTGAACCGAGGATGCCGTTGTGGCTTGTGCAGCCCTTTGAGACACTTGTGATTTAGGGCTATATAAATACACATTGATTGATTGATTGATTATATTGTCAGAGTGGACAAGCCTTTACTAAAATATGGGCTTTTATCGAGACTGGCCACTATTCATATTTACGTTGTTTCTCATGGAAAAATTTGCTTCACTATGCAATTTTTTTTTATTTATGAACCCCGTTCAAGAACCAATTAAGTTCTTAAATCGGGGATTTCACTTTACTGGATTTTTCTGGAAAATATAGGATTTTTTCCTTGGTTTTAGATCGATAGTTTGTAATATCACCCAATTCAGCAGGACAAGAAGCAGAAGGTATGATCTTTGCCTAACAATTTAAAGAGGTCATATTATGCAAAATCAACTTTACTTACCTTTTTACAAGAACATTGCCACTTAACAACGTTCTGCTTGTGTTTTAGTCATCTCCGTGAGCTGCTCCGGTTAAACCCGTCAATTAACGCGCTACTTCCTGGAATCTTGGTCACGTGATCAAGCGACTAGGTAAACAGCGGGAGAGTGCCGCTTCGTGGGGGCCCATTACTCAATTGTCATGATGACATACACACCAGACAAGTAGTGGCAAGTGGAGAAGTGATCGTTAAACAAGTGGTGTTTTGGTAACCAATCACCAGAAACTGCATCTCTTTTGTGTACCACCAACAGGTGAAAACTTCAGCATATTACTGCAGGTGACAGGTTAGCCAGTATTACGCCATCTTCGGTGTTTCCGTGTTGGCGATGACACAGCAGGTTGAAGTGCAGTATATCGCCATTTATGCTTTATTTATTATTACATCCGGGAAGTAACTGTCGTGTGTATAGTTAAGGTGTAATAATACGTATTCAACCATCGTAATATAGTGTTTAGTTGGACTAGACTTTTAACAACTGCCACGGCTAATCATGTTACCCTTTCCCGCAGGACACCTGAACGTCACATGTACAGTGTGGGCTCACCGCCACTAGAGGACACTGTAATATTACATTAGGATTTTAGGTCCATCTAACTTTTTTTTTTTAAACAAAGTGAACGAGAATTTAGTTGTTCCTAATGAGCACTGTTCCTTTAAGACACTCTAATTAAAAATGTAATCATAAATTAGATTATATTAAAATATAATTATACTGTAGGCAAGGCAAGGCAAGGCAACTTTATTTGTATAGCGCTTTTCATACACAAGGCAGTCTCAAAGTGCTTCACAGACAACAAAGTGAAATGAAAGAAAATAAAAGCAAAATTAAAATGCAGACAATAAAAACAAAAATAACCTACCTCTCATAATGCTAGTTTTCCCCAGATAGTCACACACTATTAGAGTTGCTCACTATCTCATGAATATTTCACAATTTGCAATCATCCTTGTCTGCACAATATGATATTCTCTCCCTATTCTCTTCCTATTTGCCCCTACTCTTTTATCCCGATAGTAATGAGAGGTGTTGTATTAATGATCATGCACCCTCAAGCTGTATGGACACAGAGCCAGGCTGTTGGCAAGCGGCTGAAGGGTCATCAGCAGCACTTGAAAGGTTTCTTTAGGTGCATTCATCATTGGTGCCTCTTCTTCTCTTCAGTTTGTGTGTTTCCGGACCCTTAAACCTAGCTGTGATGACTAAAAATAACCATCTGCACAACAGAAACAGTACCCATGCAAGAGCCGTCCGTGTCAACAATGATATCTAATACTTAATGTTTGTGATTGTGGTTTTTGTAGCTAATAATGTCAATCCAAAATATTAAATACATCACTTCAGCAAAAACTTATTTTCTAATTTTTGTATTTTCTTGGTAAAAATGCAATTCATATTATAATCTGCAACCATTGTGTGTCGTAAAAGATCTGTGACTAGCCAAGATTTCTAAAAACACACACAAAACTCTCTGACTAGTTTTTGCAGTATATTCCTTCAAATAGCGGTAGTTTTCAGACATATAGATCATCTTTGACAAGCATTTTTGTAGTTAATTCCTAAAAACAACAACTTCTGTCATACCGTATAGAGCCACATTAACTCCTTTTTGCAGTAAAGTGTCAAAAACAGCAGAGGGTTACTGTCATATATAGGATATTTGACTTTTTTTGCAGTAGGTCCTCTTAAAACAATAGAGGGCTCCTTTATTATAGCTTTTTTTACTCTTATGTTTTCAGTAGATTCTTAAAAACAACAGAGCACTCTTGATATATAGATGTTTTTTGTCAAGCGTTATTTTGAAGCAGATTCCTAAAATAGTTTTCTGCCATATAGAGAATCTTTGAGTAACATTTTTGCATTAGATCTTAAAAACAGCAAAACAATCTTGTCGTACAGAGGATTTTTTATTAGCATTTTACAGCAGATTCCTAAAAAGAGGAAAACATTTTTTGGCATATAGAGAATCTTTGAGTGGCATTTTTGCCATAGAGAACATTCCTGACAAATAATCTCTGACTAGTGTTTATTGACATCTGATGCTCCTGTGTAGAGGATCTTTGTTGCGTTCGCAGTGTATTCTTAAAAACAGTAAAGCGCTCTTACTATGCAGAGCACCTTTGGTATTTTTGCAAGAGATCGTTAAAACAGTAGAATACTACTGGTAAATAATATTTGACTAGTGTTTATTTGTTTATTTTTATTATTATTTTTACTAGCATTTTGCATCAGATTCCTAAAAACAGCACAAGTTTTTTCAGGCACATAGAGAATCTTTAAGTAGCATTTTGCCATACATTCCTAAAAACAGCAGAGCATTCCTGATAGATAATCTTTGACTAGTGTTAATTTGGCAGCATATTGCTAAAAACAGCAGGACGTTTATGTCATATAAATGATTTTAATCGCATATTTGCAACAGATTCTTAAAAACAGCAGAAGTTTTCTGTTACATAGAGGCTCTTTTTACCATCTTTTTTTGCCTTAGACTCTTAAAAACAGCAGAGCACTCCTGATAGATTGATCATTTTGCTGAGTGTTTTTTTTTTGTGGCAGCAAATTGCTATGGCAAGTATTATTGCAATAGATCCTTAAAAGCAACAGAGCACTGTTGCCATATATAAACTATTTGATTAGTTGACTAGCAGATTCATTAAAAAACAGCAGAGGGTTTCTGTCATATAGTGTGGATTCTTCAAAACAGCCTTTGGTATTTTTACATTAGATCCATGTAGGTCATATAGGCGATCTTTGTCTAGTGTTTTTCTCCAATAGATACCTAAAAACATCAGATCTTGTGAGAGAAAGAGAGAATATTTGCTTTGCGTTTATGCAGGACATTTTTGACAACAAGGTGTTCTTCTTCTCTTGAATATCTTTGACTTGCACTTGTGCATTAGAACGTTATAAAATCAGAGCAATCCTGTCAAAAAGAGGATCTTTGACTAGCATTGTTGTTGCATTAAATCCTTAAAAACAGATGAGAACTCATTTCACATAGCCAATATTTCACTAGCAATGACATAGTGCTTCTTCTAAAGTCTTGATTTATGACTTAATTAATTTTTTGATCCCTAAGATACATATAGTTATTATTCATTGAATATATCTCCCTTTGCACTTTGAAGAAGTTGTCTTCCAATTTGGTGTCATATGAATTTACATCACAAAAATTGGAGGGATGGATCCTTTTTAATGAGTGGAAATATAAACTTTTTCTACTCATGTACAGACAAAGGTGATCGAGCTGAAGACACAAAGACAAGTCCTGACAGGCAAAACAAGGCTACAAGGCAAACATAAAGATAGAGAGGAAACAGGAAGTAGGACATAAAGACAGGAAGTGCAGCAAAGCAAGCATCATTCCCTCCTCCTCCTCCTCCTCCATACTGCCTCTTACAAACACATGTGCTGATTCACCTCCCAGTCCTCTGCACCTGAAACGCTTGTGTGCCACCGGTTACCATGGAAACTGCACTATAGTAAATGTATTCACAGTGATACAGTATTGGAAAATGTGACAAGAGGAGAAAAGGCAGCTGCTTCTCATCAAGTTAATTTTTTTTTAATATGTTAAGTATAATGTTGAACGTCATTATTTGATCCAATGCTAACATTGTATCTTTGTACTTCTGGCAACTTGGAAGCAAGGATGAAAGCAGCATCATCATGCTATCAAAATATTTAGATGTTAGACGATATCTAAGCCATAACTGACTGTACAATATTGTGTTTAACTAATAAATTAAACAGTAATTTATTTGTGAAAGCATGGATACATATAGTGGTTAGTTTTTTAAGGGTGGTTCTGCTCTGATATGACAGAGAAAATCTTAAAAACATAAAACCAAAAAAAAGCCAAAAAAATAAATTTTATTTTTGAATGATAGCATATAGAAATTCCTGATTAATAATACATATTATTTTAAGTACTGATATAATATTCATGATTATGTTTGTCAAGTAAGACTTTGCAGATATATTTTGTTGCATTGCTTTCATATATTTGTGTTCAACCAACTTTTAAATGTGAAAATAAGACTACACTACTTTTTGAATAATGGTTATGATTTATTATTATTATTACTATTATTAAATTACATGAATAGCGACACAATTGAAAAGGTAGGAAAAAAACATTCTATATATATATTAAGTTAAAAAGTTAAAGTGCCAATTATTGTCACACACACACTAGGTGTGCTGAAATTATCCTCTGCATTTGACCCATCACCCTTGATCCCCCCCTGGGAGGTGAGGCGGTGGCCACGCCCCGGAATAATTTTGGTGATTTAACCCCCAATTCCAACCCTTGATGCTGAGTGTCAAGCAGGGAGGTAATGGGTCCCATTTTTATGGTCTTTGGTATGACTCAGCCGGGGTTTGAGCTCACGACCTACCGATCTCAGGGCGGACACTCTAATATATATAATATTATATTAAATATTAAATTACAAGTTGTTATACAAAATACATATATTAAAACATATTTTACAGACATTTTAGAATTTTTAAGGAATTAACTGTTGATGGAGCTTAAATTCTAAATATTTTAGGTAATACAAGTATATTTATATAATATATATGTATATATACATTATAATATACATTATATTATATTAAATTATATTATACAAAATGTGTGTATGAAGAAATATTTTACTGACATTTTAGAATTGTCATTGAATAAACTGTCCACTATCTATTTTGTAGGTGACGAGGCTGTTTAGTATAGGATTTGCTTGTGTGCCAGTTTCTGTCTATTTACCAGTAGCGTCACCACACTTCAGTCCAAATAACATACAGTCAAGACGAGACTGCACAAGGCAGACACTGACGCGCCCTTTTATTCTCTTCTTCTTTTGTCTGACTGAACCAACAACACTGACTAACTTGGCGGTGACAACGCTGCCCTGGCATCCTCCCGGTGTCTGACCTCGCTGTTCAAAGGTCACGCACTCAGAGTCTGCTTCTCCTTTCTTTCTTGTCTCCATGGCAACAGTCAAAGTCAGAGAGTAGGAGAGTGACAAGCTGAGGCAAGATGAGGAAAGGTTTGGCGGAGATGAATCATGGCAGGATGCAGATCATCTGAGTGTGTGGAATGGATGAATTTGGTTTTACAAGCTGCTGCTTTCTGAATGCACACTTTGAGACTAATGATTACACACATAAGTATTAGCAGAACTGCTGACAATATCAAAATAATATTAAATGCATCAATCGTGACATTTTTTTTCTATTATGTTTCTCCAACCTATGTAAACTTAAAACAAAAATCAGACATGATTTCTTCCCAATTTCACCACAAACTACATAAAGAAATATGTGTTGCTTTTGCTGCATAAAAGACTCTTCAAGACCTTGATCGCCATTTTGCATCATTGCGCTATTACCGATACGATACATATCACGATTCTTGATTCACGATACCATATAGTATTGCAATACAGTAGTACAGGGGTGTCAAACTCAAATACAGAGTGGGTCAAAATGTAAAACTGAACAAAGCCGCGGGCCAAGGTTGAACGAATTAATCTTTTAATAGGGACCCAAACAAGTTTTGCATTGAATATTGAACAAGCAAGGCTTATATAACTTTATAGTGACATGCAAAATCGAGTTTCAAATAATAATGATAATAATAAAATATCAATGGCATATCAAATACAATTTAAATAAAAATTGAATGCCTCTTTTCTATTTGCAGCCTTCTGAGGTAAATATCAAAATAAACTTTTTCCACAGGCTAATAATAAATTTGAAAATAAAATAACAATAATGAAGGAATCCAACATTCAAGCCTTGAAGTAGCAAGAGAAAGTGCATGAATAAAACATTATTATTGCTCAGTTTGCTACACTGATTTGCTTTAACACTGAATATGGAACAAGCAACGCTTATATAACTTAAAAGTGCAAAATCTACTTTCAAAAAACAAACAAAAAAACATCAATGGTATGTTAAATAACATTTAAATAAGAAATTGAATGCCTCTTTTCTATTTGCAGCCTTCTGAGGTAAATATCAACATTTGGTGGTAGCGGGGGTGTATATTGTAGCGTCCCGGAAGAGTTAGTGCTGCAAGGGGTTTTGGGTATTTGTTCTGTTGTGTTTATGTTGTGTTACGGTGCAGATGTTCTCCCGAAATGTGTTTGTCATTCTTGTTTGGTGTGGGTTCACAGTGTGGCGCATATTTGTAACAGTGTTAAAGTTGTTTATACGGCCACCCTCAGTGTGACCTGTATGGCTGTTGACCAAGTATGGTTGGCATTCACTTATGTGTCTGTGAAAGCTGCATATATTATGTGACTCGGCCGGCACGCTGTTTGTATGGAGGAAAAGCGGACGTGACGACAGGTTGTAGAGGACGCTAAAGGCAGTGCCTTTAAGGCACGCCCCCAATATTGTTGTCCGGGTGGAAATCGGGAGAAATTCGGGAAAATGGTTGTCCTGGGAGATTTTCGGGAGGGGGTCTGAAATTCTGGAGTCTTGGCAAGTATGAGTATTAGCGGTGAATGCGGTGTTACAGCCGTTGTATAATACCGGCGGGCCAGCTCTAATGTTAATTTGATATTGCCTCAAGGGCCAAATGAAATTACACGGCGGGCCAAATTTGTCCCGCGGGCCAGAGTTTGACACCCATGCAGTAGTACTTCAACTTAAGAGTGCCCTAACTTAAGAGTGTTTTGAGATTAGAGCTGTCTCTCTGCTAATTGTAATGCTTTAAGTTGCAAGCAAAACATTTGCGTTACAAGCATCCCCACCATTAGTTGGCATAGCAAATGTCATCACAAACCCCATAGGATCCACCCAAAACATCTGGTCTTAGCTTACAGCTCGAAATCAACATAAGTGTGTTTTTCCAATGATGGAAAGGAAGAAAGTGTGTGTCAAGGACAGCCAAGAATGTTAAAATACCTACATGGTGGACATTCACCTATGAAAATATGGAAAAGCTGCTGATAGTGTGTTTGATAGAGAAGCAGCTGGAAGGCGATATTGTAAAAGTCCACTCTTCAAGGTAAATACTGTACATTATTATTACATTACTTCATAAAACTACTGGGTTGTTAGTAGTACATTTTATTGTATTGTTTTTACAAAATATTTGTTATCTAAAAGTTTGTTTTACTTTTTAAAAGGCATGTTAAATGTTAAAATTATGTTGTTTTGGGGGGCCAAAGCACCAATTAGATTGACTTCAATTCATTTCAATGGGAGATTTTAATTAGCAATTAGACGACTAATCACTAGCTTTCAACTAGAGCGCTAATTGCTATCTGGCAACTAGTCTGCAAATCGCTAGCTGGCAACGAAAGCAATGATCACTAGCTGGCAACTGACACGCTAATCGCTAGCCGACAACTAGAGGGCTAATCGCTAGCTGGAAACTAGAGCACTAATCGCTAACTGGCAACTAAAGCACTAACCGCCAGCTGACAACTCGAGCGGTAATTACTAACTGGAAACTAGAGCGCTATCTGGCAACTAGCGCGCTAATCCCTAGCTGACAACTAAAGCGTTAATTGCTAGCTGGCAACTACAGTGTTAATTGCTAGCTGGCAACTACAGTGTTAATTGCTAGCTATCTTTAATGTTAACATGAATACAATAATATAGTTGTTACATTGTTTTATTTGAAAACTGCAAGGTACAAGTGAGTAAAAAGGTCCATGCCAATACAATTTATAAACAACACTACAGTATGTTGGATCAATGTTTTTTTGTAAATTTCATATTTAAAAGCCCCTTGTGCTTGGGGCCCGCAGTTATTCCTCCATTTTGACACCCACTGTTTGGCTTGGTAAAACAATAAATAGCAGGATAGTAGCAGTTGGCAGGTTAATGTAAAACAACAAAAATAGGTGTGGGCATCAAAAGTACATACAGTATGGATTCACTTTCCAATGTTATCAGTTGCGAAAGTAAATAAACGTTATTTTCACCGTTTGAATCATATATGACGGCATCAATGGAATAATCACAATCAAAATGGTGCTTGAAACGGGAAGTAACCCCCTAGCTAACAAACAGATGCATTGCATTTGTAAATTGTTATTATGTTGTCACTGAAGCAGCAACTCTAATAGGAAATGTTTTGCACAGTTTGATAGATATGATTTTTAGGATCAGATAGCTGTTATGTAGGCTACTGCTGAGTGCAAGGAGAGGGCTTATTGGAGGAAGAGCAGATGGAGGCTACATGGCACATAAGAGGGACGGTGGAAGTGGTGGTGGGGGGTGGGGGGGTTGATGCTGCTGCATTATAACTGAGTGAGGTCACCTTAGGAGAGAGGGAGGCCTCTCAACAAGCCCCTTCTTGCTTCCAGGGGAAAAAAACATGCTAAATTACACAAAACACAAAAGTAACCAATTTGATTTTATTTGACATTACAAATGTGTGACTCATCTAATTGAAGAAACATTGCTTTATTAAAGAAACATACCTAAGAGGATTGTCGAGGCAGTGGACATTACGCTAGGAGAACTAGCAGTAGACTGATGTGTTGCCATTCCTAGAACTTTGAGGCACAAAACACATTATTTAGTGTTAAAGAGCTCCTCGTGCATGTGAAACTATAGTGCATATTATGCTCCACGGCTAAAAATAGAGTCTTCTGCTAAAGTCAGGAGTTACATGCTGCACAAATAATATATGGGAGGATATGTCCATATTTGGGCTTTCCTGTCGGGACCAGGCTATTGAAGAGGTGGGACTTCCTCCAGGGATATCCTTTGTGTGTTAATAGACCCCCGCAGCAGGATATTTGTACCAGTCCTGGCTTGACGCCTGTAGCAAATATAGAATACACTACTGTGGGTTTTACATAATACTTCAGAAGCAGCATAGATCTCCACCAAGTCCTCACTGCCATCACTGAAGCAATCTCTATAATAGATAGATAGATAGATAGATAGATAGATAGATAGACAGATAGACAGATAGACAGATAGATAGATAGCGTGTGACTTCACGATTTACCTTTTTCTATTACAGGGTGCACCAACCCGAGACCATGAAAACAAAATAATCGGCTTAGTTGGTCAACTACTTAATAAAAATACTGGAAAAAGTGTCTTGACAGCTCAACACGGAACAAGTACTTTTGTTTCTAAATACGGTACAATTTATTTTTCAAGGGACGTTTGGCAACCCTATTTAAGTAGCAATTGTGCTAGCGGCGCCATCCTCACATTCATGTTTCGCTTTAAGATTCTATTTTAAACTTGATGTGGGCCGATGATAAGACTAACTAATTACGTCAGTTTTATCTAAAGTTCCATCTAGGTTCATTTTGAAGCGAAAGTGGGCGCAGAGCACATTGCTCAAACTATCACTGGTGTGTGACGTGATCACTGCTTGTGTAATGCGTGCTGCCTTCAGGCGCCGGTCAAAACCTAAACTTAGATGAATCATCATTCATTTATGGTAACGCCATCATTTGTTTTAATTTATCACATGCGTTAACATTGACAGCCCTATTATATATACTGTATATTTATATATAGACATATACTGTATATACATATACATATATATACAGTATATATATATATACATACATATAATATTTCCATCTGTCTATCCATCCATCTTTTTCCGCTTATCCGAGGTCAGGTCGTGGGGGGCATCAGCCTAAGTAGAGCCGCCCAGATTTCCCTCTCCCCAGCAACTTCCTCCAGCTCCTCCCGGGGAATCCCGAGGCGTTCCCAGGCCAGCTGGAATATAGAGTTCCCCCAACTTGTCATGTGTCTCCTACCTGTCGGACGTGCCCTAAACACTTCCCCACAGAGGCTTTCGGGAGGCATCCCAATCAAATGCCCAAACCACCTCATCTGGCTCTTCTCAATGTGGAGGAACAGCAACTTTACGCTTAGCTCCTCCTGAATGACAGAGCTTCTCGCCCTATCTCTAAGGTAGAGCCCTGCCACCCGACAGATGAAACTCATGTCGGCCGCTTGTACCCGTTGTTTTATTTTTTTATTTAGCCTTTATTTAACCAGGTAAAAATCCCATTGAGATCAAATATCTCCTTTCCAAGGGAGACCTGGCCAAGAGGGCAGCAGCAAGGTTACATTAAAAACAGTAAACAACACATAAAACATCGAATTTACAACATTAAAACTTGCTCACAAGACAGGGTAGACTGCAGTCCTTTCACAGAAGCTTTAAACTCATTCAATATAACAAGGGTTTGAAGTTGAATATTCGATTGTAGGTTATTCCAAGCCTTCGGTGCTGAAAACCTAAATGCTTTCTTGCCCAGTTCAGCTCTTACTTTGGGGACGACAAATTGCAGAACATTCATTGAACAAAGATTGACCTGTGATCTTGTCCTTTGGTCATAACCCAAAGCTCATGACCATAGGTGAGGATAAGGATGTAGATCGACCAGTAAATTGAAGAGTGTTGCCTTCCGGCTCAGCTCCTTCTTCAACACTACGGATCGATACAGGGTCCGCATCACTGCAGACTCTGCACCGATCTGCCTGTCGATCTCACGATCCACTCTTCCCTCACTCGTGAACAAGACCCCAAGGTACATGGGGCAAGGTCTCCTCCCCAACTCGGTGATGGCACTCCACCCTTTTCCGAGCAAGAACCATGGACTTGGACTTGGAGGTGCTGACTCTCATTTCAGTCGCTTCACACTCGGCTGTGAACCAATTAAGTAAGAGCTGAAGATCCTGGCCAAATGTTGCTAGCAGAACCACATCGTCTGCAAAATGCAGAGACCTAATCTTACAGCCACCAAACTGGATCCTCTCAATGCCCTGACTGCGCCTAGAAATTCTGTCCATAAAAGTTATGAACAGAACCGATGATAAAGAGCAGCCCTGTCGGAGTCCAACCCTCACTGGAAATGGGTCAGACTTACTGCCGGCAATGCAAACCGAGCTCTGACACGATCATACAGGGAACAGACTGTGACAATCAGGCAGTCCAATACCCCATTCTCACTGAGTACTCCGCACAGGATCTCCGAGGGAGTCGGTCTCTAAATCCACAAAGCACATGTAGACTGGTTGGGCAAACTCCCATGCATCCTCAAGGATCCTGCCGAGAGTATAGAGCTGGTCCACAGTTCCACGACCAGGACAAAAACCACACTGCTTCTCCTGGACCCGAGGTTCGACTATCCGACTATTTCTTAAAAGACTTTAGCGGGCAGGCTGAGTAATGGGACCCACGATGGTTAGTACACACCCTCCAGTTCCCCATCTTAAAGAGAGGAACCACCAACCTTACCTGCCAATCCAGATGCACCGCCCCCGATGTCTACGCAATGTTGCACAGTCGTGTCAACCAAGACAGCCCCACAGCATCCAGAGCCTTAAGGATCTCCGGGCGGATCTGATCCATTCCCGCTGGACCCTGCCAAAGAGAAGCTTTTTAACTACCTTCACAACCTCAGCCCCAGAAATAGGAGAGCCCACCACAGATTCCCCAGGCACTGCCTCCTCATAGGAAGACGTGTGGGATTGGGGAGGTCTTCGAAGTATTCCCTCCACCAATCCACAACATCCCTACTCAACATCAGCATCACACCATCCCCACCATACACGGTGTTGAGAGTGCACTGCTTCCACCTCCTGAGGTGGCGGATGGTTGTCCAGATTGCTCCAAATCTCTCTCTCCAAAACATGCGACCGCAAATCTGATGACACAACCACAATCAAAGATTGGACCGCCAAGGGGCCTTGTCTTTGGCTGCCACCCAGCCCACATTGCACCCGGTCTCTATGCCTCCTCCTATGAGTGGTAAGCCCATTGGAGGGGGGACCCACGTTGCCTGTTTGGGCTGTGCCTGGCCGGTCCCCACGGGGATAGGCCCGGCCACCAGGCGCTCCCCCTTCTAGCCCCACCTCCAGGCCTGGCTTCAGAGGGGGGCCCTGGTGACCCGTGTCTGCATGGGCGAGGGAAATCTGGGTTCTTTGTTTTGTGTTTCCATACAGGTCGTTCGAGCTGCTCTTTGTCTGGTCCCTCACCTAGGACCTGTTTGTCTTGCGAGACCCCACCAGGGGACATAGAAGCCCACAGACAATATAGCTCCTAGGTTCATTGGGACACTCAAACTCCTCTACCACGGTAAGGTGGCAGCTCAGGAGAGGATTAACATTATATTTATTTAAAAAATACACATTTAGTTGATTAAAATATAGTTTATGATCAAATTATTACAACATAATATTTTTTTAAATATATTTTGTTCATCTAAATTTTTAGACATACTTAGTTATTACATTTTTTAAATATTTTTTTTTTTACATATTTACCCATTATAAAACTGATTATGTGCATCTAATTTTGCCTCAATTACCTAAATAAACAAAGAATAATTCCTTAACGACCAATTCTTTAAAGTCTTTCATAATGATTGTGAACGATAGGCAAAAATCCAGAAAAAGAAACACTCTCTCTCTTTAAGACATAATTGAAAAAATATTTTTAATTTATTGTATGATTGTTAGACAATGTATTATATATTTTAGATGTATTTGGTTATTATATAATTTTTTTTAAATATATATTTTTTTACATTTTCACCTATGATAAAACTGGTTTACATATTTTTTTTAAAACAGGACGTTACACACATAGACCAACAAACCCCTGCTAATTAAAACAGAATCCCTTCAGCGAAAGTAATGGTAGACATAAACATGACAAGCTCCTGTACTTCAATTTGTTCCATACTGTAGCTAACCATTAGCTTACTTACTAGTACTGTCATAAAAACTCCTCCAGAAGTTGTGCAATTCTCTCATAAAAGCAACCGCCTTATGATGTTTGCCTAGTGATAACGCCGCCACATATCTTCTGAAAGCATCTCACATTCAGATAAAGCCACCAAAGCATCGTGGCTTGAGTTCTGTTCTGAAAACTGTCCTTTTTCCCCTAATGTGTCTCATTTACTCTGACACTCTCCAACCAATTTCCCACCCCCACACAAGCCATCTAGTTGTTACTAACTTTATCTTCTGTGCAAATCTGTGCCCCACAGGCGTGCAGGGCCAAACCACAAAAGACAGGGAGCGCTACAGCCGGTTAGGGAGAACAAAAATATGAATAACAAGACACAGGATGTACTGTGGCTTGCTCTGTTTTACAGCAATAATGTGCAGAGCGACGTGGGCGAAGAACTGCATACACTTTGGAGATTTTTGCTTTCTGCAAGTGGGTGTGTGACAGTGAGAGAACGAGCCGAGTTGTTGCATTTGCCCTCGCCTTTTGAATTACGTAACCATCCTGTGTAGTCCTGCGGAATGATTGCGGCACGTGCTGTGACCTTCGGGTGATGTTTGCCTGCAAAGCCTCTTAATAATAACCGCCTGGATTGTTCAAACCCTCCTTTTGCTCTTTGCGTGTGCTTGTTATCACATTATATATAATTCAAGTGTCTTTGGAAAGGCAAAAAAAACCATAAAATGCTCATGCATCAGAGGACTACAAGCATTGGAAAATAATCCAAAGCTGCCAATCAATAAAATTGATCCAAAATGAGGCGTGCTGGTGAATAATTGAGTCTGCAGCCCGCTGACATCGTCACTCTGTCTATGGAGCCAAAAGCCCCTCAGGCCAGGACTGGGAGAGCTCAGATCTACTTGGAACATACAGTATCATCAGATCATACAGTATGGAGCGCTGACAGATTGTAGGGGCTGTTTACATGACGCTATTTTAACTGAGATCGGACGATATCAGAAGATATCAGGCATGTGGTCCACAACCAAAACAACAATGGTGGACCACTTGAGCACTGTTGTAGAATTTGTGTTCACCAACAAAGTGTACATTTACTACACAAACACTGTGCCCACCGAAGTCCTATTACTTACTGTACACCACTATTCCTATACAGCTTTATTAGGCTCTTTACATTACGGTTACGCGTCTTCAAATAATGAGTAGTTTTTTAAAGTTTTATTTAGGTTTACAGTGTTTCTCCGATTATTGCAGACCACCCAATGTAGGGGCGCTATTTATTTATTTATTTTTAATGATTGATATATGCATTTAAATTAACTAATTAAATTAATTTATGTACCTTCCTCACACTCCACGCAGCTTTCACACACACTTATAAACATATCCTATGTTCATAAACCCCTTCATGTATTTTAAAATTCAGACCCCGAAGGGAATAAGCAGTAGAAAATGGGATGGAAATAATTTTAACATGAAAACTTAAACGAGCATTCAAATTTGAATGTACTCAATGGTACTTTAAAATCCACGATGCACTAAGACCGCAATAAGTGAAGCGCAAAGTGGAATGTTGCATATGTTTCTCCTGTATTCCATTGCGTATCTGCAAATAAGTAGTGTTTGCGCTGTATTTGAATTTTATTTAATTTTATAAACATTGGCAAAAGTGTTGGTCCATTACGTAACTGCCGTGTGTCTGTATAGAAAAAATAGTTACACTGTATTTTACTTTTGCTAATATTTACTTAAATGTTACGAATATTTTTTTTTTTTCTGTAAGAATTAGCATTTTTGCTCTGTTTGAATTTATCCGTTTCCGAAATGTTTGTCATGTGTCCCATTACGAAACTGTCGCAGTGGCCTAGTGGTTAGAGTGTGCGCCCTGAGATCGGTAGGTTGGAGTTCAAATCCCAGCCGAGTCATACCAAAGACTATAAAAATGGGACCCATAACCTCCCTGCTTGGCACTCAGCAACAAAGGGTTGGAGTTGGGGGTTAAATCACCAAAATGATTCCCGGGCGCGGCGCCGCTGCTGCCCACTGCTCCCCAAGGAGATGGGACAAATGCAGAGGACAAATTTCACCACATCTAGTGTGTGTGTGACAATCATTGGTACTTTAATTAATTAATTTACTTAATGTCTGCAAGGAATCTATAATTTTATTGTATTTTAGTTTTATGTAGTTTTATTAATATTGATGAAAATGTTGCAGATGTGTTTTATTTGTCCTATAATGTATGAATGTATTGCATTGATTCCTGTTTCCATAGCAGCGTACAGATGATCTAGTGACCCACACAGATAATATAATTATAATCCATATGAATACCCCGTCAGACCCTCAGTGCGCGGTGCTGCAGATTATAATTGATAGCTGTGGTCCTACACGTATAATAAATGAACCCACGCATCGCAACGGTAATACGATAGACCTAGTCCTTGTCCGGGGTGTCACCACCTCCAAAGTTATGGTACTCCCGTACACTAAAGTAATGCCCGATCATTACCTTATTAAATATGAAGTTCTGACTCATTGTCAACAAGCTACTAATAACTAATGCAGGGGTCACCAACGCGGTGCCCGCGGGCACCAGGTCGCCCGTAAGGACCAGATGAGTCGCCCGCGGGCCTGTTCTAAAAAAAAAAAATAATACAAAAAAAATAAAATTAAAAAAAAATAATTTTTTAAAGTTTTTTATTTTTAATTAAATCTACATAGAAAAAACGCAAGATACACTTTCAATCAGTGCATCAACCCAAACAACCTCCCCCATGCACACTCATCCACACCCACTCACACAAAAGGGGTTATTTCTTTCTGCTACCAATATTCTGGTTCCCACAACATAGACAACACATCTGCAAGGGACACAGTCCCTGAAGCACACATGATTGTATAGGCTGCTGGTCCACTAACATTTTCATTAATTACTATTTTTTATGTAATTATTTTTATATTGTTTTACTTTCTTTTTTATCCAAGAAAATGTTTTTTATTTATTTATCTTATTTTATTTTATTTTTTAAAAAAGGGCCTTATCTGCAACAGACCAGGTTGTCAATGAAATTAGATTTGTTTAAAGGGTTTTTTAAAACAGGCCCAGTCCAGATAATGTCCAAGTCGGACTCAGCAACACACACCTTCATTCATGTACACAGAAAAAAATTAGGGAACACAACAGATTGCATATAATTTATAAACAAAATTACATTTTCAAAATAAGCATTTATGTACAGTCCAGATTATGTCCAGGTCACTCAAATTAGGGAACACAACAACAGATATCATATAATCTATAAACATAATTATACTTTCAAAATAAGCCTTTGAGGAATTCTCATCTTTTTTTTATGTTTTTTGGCATCATTATCGTTTTCAACCATGTAACTTTCTAAAGTTAGAAAATACTGAATAAATGTTTTAAAGAAAGTAATACTAAGTGAATATCTGTTTTTGGCCTTAAAAATAAACATTTTACAGAGTACTATAATTAAATTGACTAAATCATGATTGTCAATGAACTTCTCCTAAAATAACAGAAACCACATTAAGCTTCATAAACAAACCAATCCTTAAACACATTTTTTCAACTTCCACCCAAAACAAAGACACAATATGACAATACCAAAACAAATGCAGGGTGGATTCAGGCTCCTGACAACAAAATCGGCAATCATCTGACTCTGTCATATTCCATAATTTTAACATTTTCCCTGTGGGTAAGAAGTTATAAATAATTTTAATTTGAAAATAACGATTTTGCACATCGATAGTGGTTTTATAGATTAGTTTGAATATGGCATCCCATGGCAACGGGCAGTCAAAAAAGTCCTCCCATTTTCCATTTGTGTTGTATGAGGCAGCCTTCAAAGATTTCTTTATTAAATAAAAACTATATATTTTTCTATTTATTTTAGTTCCTTTTTGCCAACTAGAATTTCTTATTAGAGGTTTACAAACTAATAATTTAGTAGTTCCATAATTAATTATTTGTTTCCATCTTTTCCCAATTACTCCAGTTAGTTGATAAAATGAAAAGCTTGAGCAAGCATCACCATACATAGCTCTAAATTCATCATACTTCATAATTTTACCATTCTCATTGATAATATCATTGACAAAAATGATTCCTCTTTCAAACATATTTTTCCAAAAGAAAGGCTTTCCATTTATTACAATATTAGAGTTCATCCATATTAACTGCTGCAAAATATCGTCTCTTTTTTCTGGCACATAAAATTGAAAACAGCACTATGAGTGGATTGTTTCCTTTATGAACCCCGCCATGTTTCCCAGCAGACTCTCTGGGAGGGGATCACTTGTAAAAAAGGATACAATTTCTTTTGATACAGTACATGTTTTTTGTCCAACAGGACATTTGTGTACCACTCAATGTTTAAATACATCTTTGGAACAATTGATGCTTTTAAAGACAGACACATAGCTTCAAGGTTGAGAAGTTTCAGGCCCCCATATTAATACTCTTTGTACAAAACCTTTCTTTTAATCTTTTCTGGTTTGCCGTTCCATACAAAATCGAAGACCCTCCGCTCATAAATCTTAAAAAAGTTTTGTGATGGAGCTGGTAATGACAAAAACAAATAAATAAATTGAGGAATAATTAACGAGTTGGCAATAGACATTTTACCATACAAGGTTAGGGATTTCCCTTTCCATAATTCCATAATTTTGTCCAGCTTTCATAGTCGATTATCATAATTTACTGAGCCTAGATCTTCCAGATTTTCTGGGACAACAACACCAAGTATGTTAACTGGTCCATCTGTCCACAAAACAGGCACTTTGCATTCCATTAGAAAGGACGTTCCCTTTAGATTTCCGATCCTTAACATTTTACATTTATCATAATTAAGCTTAAGGCCAGATTGCTGTGAAAATATGTCCAAAAGATTAAGAAGGTTCCGCAAACAATGAGGAAAAATCTTATCTTTGTGAATCAGCCTTTTCTGACATGAACTTCATCAAGAACAAACACAGAACACGCCTCACTGATGCACATCTGCAAGACTCACTCAGAGTTGCAGTGTCAAGTTACACACCAGAGTACAACACACTAGTTAACAGCATGCAATGCCAGGCTTCCCACTAACTGACAAAGAAACAGATAACAGATTTGGTGTCCAGTTCAAAGTGTGACATGATTTAAAAATTTGAGAGTTTACTTTTGTATTTTACATGAGTTATTATTTGTACAAACATGGTGCAAAGTAATTCATGATTTGTTAAAAAATGTTAGTGGCTAGCTAGTTAAAATGGGATATTGTGATTTCACAAGACTGTCTTAGAAGTGATCATTTGAAAATGTTCAATTTGAAAAATGTGCACTTAGAGAAAATGTAAAAATAAAGTGTTGCATATTGATATTTATCTGCTTCTATATATATTTATTGTGAGAAATCATTAAGATGATCAGTGTTTCCACAAAGATAAATATCATTAATTATTAATAATAACAGAGTTAAAGGTAAATTGAGCAAATTGGCTACTTCTGGCAATTTATTTAAGTGTGTATCTAACTGGTAGCCGTTCGCATTAATCAGTACCCAAGAAGTAGCCCTTGGTTTCAAAAAGGTTGGTGACCCCTGAACTAATGCTTTAGCAGCCTCAACATTAATGCTGTCACAACAGTTGTAGCCAAAACCGTCAGGTACGCAAGTAAAATCCCATGTCTTGCTATAAGAATAACAAATTGCATAATAATTTTAAAGACCTAATGAACCGCTTTGGATTACTGAAAAGGTGAAACGTTGGAGCAGACGGAAACCAGGAGAGTGAGGTGAAAGCGACGACGCTATAAATATGGAACTTGGAGCCAAGCTATTTCGACATAAATGGATTGCTTACCCAAAATCAACTGGAAAAATGCCCAGGCAGACGAGCAACTGTCCATCAAGTGAGCCACTATAATATTTGACCATGATACACGCAGCACCTCATGCGTGTTATTACAACTACACTGCACACACTCTCTGGCTAGTTCAGCTATTTACAAATAAAACATGAAATGTGGGCTAATACTTTACAGATACTGTAATTATATTCTTCATGCTTTTCAGTCAGAACAAATTGGTGTCGTATCACAGTGTTGTGCATTTCAAACTCAAACGTTTTATACTGACATAGAAGCTAGTTTTTACGGCTAATATTGTAGCATGGCGATGTGTTACTACGCTAGAAAAAGAGTTCTTCACTGTTGGCTTTTACAATAACAATGTTGCTACAGCTTTGTTATTATACAGGTTACGGAATGTAAATGAAGTATTGTTGACGGTTTTTGCTAGCCACCTGGAACGAGCCAATTTTGTATATGTTAGAAAGCGGGGAAAAAACAGCAACCTTTTGTCTTCTTGTCTCTCAAAGGTATTGTGAACGATAGGCAAAATTCCAAAATAGTGCAGTTCCCCTTTAAGAATTGTTTTAAAATGATGAGTGACTAAAATGGTCAAATAAGGAAACAAACTAGTCTTTCTTTGTGTGTTAGCTTGAAAAAATGACAAATCTTGATTTGATCTTGATCACAACCTGTTTCATTGTATTTTTGCCTCGTGTCTAAGAATTCAAAGACTTTTCTTACTTGTATGTTGCTTCCTGCATTCCTTCTGCATTTTGGGATCACAACCACCGCTACAATGCGACCCGAACGCAAGATGTGTCCCATTATGTAACTGCTGCGTGTCTGCGAAGAATGAATAGTTTTGCTGTATTTTACTTTGATTTAGTTTTGTTAATATTAACTAAAATGATCATTTGTTTTTTTGTTTTATAACGTAACTGCAAAAAATTTATTATTTTACTGTATTTTAGTTATATTTTATTTTAATAATGTTGACTAAAATGTGGCAGATGATTTTTCTTTGTTCTATAACATATTTGCAAAGAATAGGTGGTTTTGCTGTATGGGAGTTTTATTTAGTTTAATTTGTATTCACAAACATCTTGAAAATGCTCGTCATGTGTCCCAGTATGTACAGTAACTGCCGCATATTTGCAAAGAATGAATGGTTTCAGTGTATTTTAGTTCTATTAATATTGACTCAGATGTTGCAGATTATTTATTTTTGTTCTCTAACATATCCGCAAAGAATTAGTCTTTTTTATTGTATTTGATTTTTATTTAGTTTTATAAATATTGGCAAAAATGCTGGAAATGCTCGTCATGTGTCCCATTGCGTAACTGTCACATGTCTGCAAAGAATGAAGAGTTTCACTGTATTTTAGATGTATTTAATTTTATCAATGTTGACTCAAATATTGCAGATGTTTTTTTTGTTCATTAAGATATCTGCAAATAATAAGAATTTTTCTGTATTTCAGTTTTATTTAGTTTTATAAATGTTGACAAAAATGTTGGAAATGCTCAACTTGTGTCCTATTAGGTCACTGTTTCATGTCTGCAAAGAATGAATAGTTTCAGTGTATTTTAGTTTTATTTAATGTTATTAATATTGACTCAAATATTGCAGATGTTTTTCCTTTGTTCTTTAAAGTATCTGCAGAGAAGGAATACTGTTTTCCTGTATTTGAGTTTTATTTAGTTTTGTAAATATTGACACAAATGTTGGAAATGCTTGTCATGTGTCCCATTACGTAGCTGTTGTGTGTCTGCAACAAGTAAATCGTATTTTACTTTTATTTAGTTTTAATAATATTGAATAAATGTCGCAGATGTTTTTATTTTTTCTGTCACATATCTGCAAAGAATGAGTATTGGTTTTGTTTAGTTTTGACTAATATTTAATTTGACTAATATTGATTTAAATGTTGCAGATGTTTTTTTGTTCCGTAATGTTTCCGCAAAGAATGAATGGTTTTACTTTATTTTACTTTTATGTCGTTTTATTAATCCATATTGTTGGTCAGACGTTGTGTTCAACTCTGGAGGATCATTGTACTATTCTACCCCCCAATGGCCGGCTCCTGGCATACACACTATGCGGTTGTTTGAGCAACTTATAAAATCAAACCCTGGCAATGTTAAAGACTGAAATGGGGCCACAAAAAAATCTTGTTTAGGGCCACAAAAAGCCTAAAGCCAGCACTGCTACTGTCCTGTTAGTCCTTTCATTTACAAGTAGCAACTTTCCCTCCAGCCTTGTTGCACAGCAGTTGCAGTCCTACTGCCCACTGATGACTCATAAAAGCCCACATTGTACCACGACACAGCACGATTATGCCCATCTCTAGGTCTAGATTCTAACATTCGGTATACTCTCATGTGCTTCTGAAGTAAAATCTCAGGGAGTGAGCAAATTATGAAATGATTTTTCCATTTCAGTCGACCTCACAGTTAGAAGGGCGAGGCTTACATTGGAGCAGGAAGTGACACATGATGAATACAGCGTAGCTCTTAGTCAATGACCACTATTCATACGCAAAAAATGCTTACTGATAATAAATTGTCCACCAGCAAAACAAGCAACAGTATGTCGATGAAAGTATGGAAACACAAATGAGATAGAATATCTCCACTTGGAAAGGCCAACTTCTTGTGCAACATGTAGCTTTACTCCTCCACACCATCGCCAAACTCCGCTACAACAAGATTGAATCACAACCGCTTTTGCCATCCGTTGTGGGACATTTCAGCTTTCTGTTGTTACATCCACACACTCCCACACACACGCTCACACACACACACACTGTTTGTTGGATGTTTAGTAGAGATCAGTCTGAATTAGACAACTAAAAACCTTTTTTGTGACAGGAAACAATAGAAATAATCTGTTCCATGGTCAAAATGGCACCTACATACAATATTTTCTCCTCTTTTTTGAGTAACATCACATAACATTCTTAATGCTCACACAAGCGTAAGAATAAGCTAACTACTCTTTTTAAAAAATTGCATTTTACATGTTAATATTCTTTGACCATAAACCAGCTAACCATAAAAATAAGTATTATTAGAAAGGAAGAATACTAGTTGTGCTTGGGAGGTGAGTCTCGTCACATAAACACTAAACAAATGTCACGTTGCAGCTTACAGTTCATTCCTCTATCATTATACAAACCCCGTTTCCATATGAGTTGGGAAATTGTGTTAGATGTAAATATAAACGGAATACAATGATTTGCAAATCATTTTCAACCCATAGTCAGTTTAATATGCTACAAAGACAACATATTTGATGTTCAAACTGAAAAACTTTTTTTTTTTTTACAAATAATCATTAACTTTAGAATTTGATGCCAGCAACACGTGACAAAGAAGTTGGGAAAGGTGGCAATAAATACTGATAAAATTGAGGAATGCTCATCAAACACTTATTTGGAACATCCCACAGGTGAACAGGCAAATTGGGAACAGGTGGGTGCCATGATTGGGTATAAAAGTAGATTCCATGAAATGCTCAGTCATTCACAAACAAGGATGGGGTGAGGGTCACCACTTTGTCAACAAATGCGTGAGAAAATTGTTGAACAGTTTAAGAGAAACCTTTCTCAACCAGCTATTGCAAGGAATTTAGGGATTTCACCATCTGCGGTCCGTAATATCATCAAAGGGTTCAGAGAATCTGGAGAAATCACTGCACGTAAGCAGCTAAGCCCGTGACCTTCGATCCCTCAGGCTGTACTGCAACAACAAGCGACATCAGTGTGTAAAGGATATCACCACATGGGCTCAGGAACACTTCAGAAACCCACTGTCAGTAACTACAGTTGGTCGCTACATCTGTAAGTGTGAGTTAAAACTCTCTTATGCAAGGCAAAAACCGTTTATCAACAACACCCAGAAACGCCGTAGGCTTCGCTGGGCCTGAGCTCATCTAAGATGGACTGATACAAAGTGGAAAAGTATTCTGTGGTCTGACAAGTCCACATTTCAAATTGTTTTTGGAAACTGTGGATGTCGTGTCCTCCGGACCAAAGAGGAAAAGAGCCATCTGGATTGTTATAGGCGCAAAGTTGAAAAGCCAGCATCTGTGATGGTATGGGGGTGTATTAGTGCCCAAGACATGGGTAACTTACACATCTGTGAAGGTGCCATTAATGCTGAAAGGTACATACAGGTTTTGGAGCAACATATGTTGCCATCCAAGCAACGTTACCATGGACGCTCCTGCTTATTTCAGCAAGACAATGCCAAGCCACGAGTTACATCAACGTGGCTTCATAGTAAAAGAGTGCGGGTACTAGATTGGCCTGCCTGTAGTCCAGACCTGTCTCCCATTGAAAATGTGTCGCGCATTACGACGCCTAAAATACCACAACGGAGACCCCCGGACTGCTGAACAACTTAAGCTGTACATGAAGCAAGAATGGGAAAGAATTCCACCTGAGAAGCTTAAAAAATGTGTCTCCTCAGTTCCCAAACGTTTACTGAGTGTTGTTAAAAGGAAAGGCCATGTAACACAGTGGTGAACATGCCCTTTCCCAACTACTTTGGCACGTGTTGCAGCCATGAAATTCTAAGTTAATTATTATTTGCAAAAAAAAAGTGTATGAGTTTGAACATCAAATATCTTGTCTTTGTAGTGCATTCAATTGAATATGGGTTGAAAAGGATTTGCAAATCATTGTATTCCGTTTATATTTACATCTAACACAATTTCCCAACTCATATGGAAACGGGGTTTGTAATTCTTGCTATGCAAAGTCTGTACACTTTGGTCTAAACTTGTGATATACTATACAGGGGCATTGCCCAGGGAACCCCTTTAATTCATCTCCTTTTTGGCAGTTCCACATTTTTTCACAATAGGATTTATGTAACTTAAGTGTTTCTGTAGCTTGTTTACTTCAAATGCAGTCAGTAGTCATTTGTTCAACTTCTTTAGTCATACTTTTGGGATTCCTCAAAGTTCCATTTTAGGTCCTCTCTTTTTCAACATTTGGGCTATTTAACTTGTGGCCCTTTGCATGTTCTCCCCGTGACTGCGTGGGTTCCCTCCAGGTACTCCGGCTTCCTCCCACCTCCAAAGACATGCACGTGGGGATAGGTTGATTGGCAACACTAAATTGGCCCGAGTGTGTGAATGTGAGTGTGAATGTTGTCTGTCTATCTGTGTTGGCCATGTGATGAGGTGGTGACTTGTCCAGGGTGTACCCTGCCTTTCACTCGAATGCAGCTAAGATATGCTCCAGCACCCCCCGCACCCCCAAAAGGGACAAGCGGTAGAAAATGGATGGGTGGATGGAACTTGTGGCCCTCATTATCAGTTCATAAAAATTGTAAAAGATTTACACTTTTGCAGCAAATTCTTAAAAACGCTACAGTGCTTTGACTATCTTTTTTGCAGCAGGTCTGCAAAAACTGCAGAGCGGTCTTTTAACTCTGACAAAATAAAGAAAATACACCAATATCAAATGCCTACTGCAGAGGATGCTGATTCTCCGGAGTGCACAAAATGAAGCTAATGGTGAAAGGAGAAGTCCCCCCAGTCCTTAAAGTTAAAGTACCAAAGATTGTCACACACACACTAGGTGTGGTGAAATTATCCTCTGCATTTGACCCATCACCCTTGATCACCCCCTGGGAGGTGAGGGGAGCAGTGAGCAGCAGCAGTGAGCAGCAGCTGTGGCCGCGCCCGGGAATTATTTTGGTGATTTAACCCCCAATTCCAACCCTTGATGCTGAGTGTCAAGCAGGGAGGTAATGGGTCCCATTTTTATAGTCTTTGGTATGACTCGGCCAGGGTTTGAACTCACGACCTACCGATCTCAGGGCGGACACTCTAACCACAAGGCCACTGAGCTTTTCTATCAAAACTATTTAGTTGAATATCCCTGATTTATTGGTGCGTTCTATCTGTACTGGGAAGTCGTGAGTTACAAGTCTGAGTTTCAACCAGAACGCCCATTGAGGTCAAATTTCTGACCCGGAAAGTCGTAGCATCCTCACCAACCCCAAGTTGGTTTCAAAAATGGCTGCTCTAGATATAAACAATGATATTAGCTTCTATAATATCAGTTTTAGCCCTTTTGATTTGTTTTTGTCGCACTAAATCAGCCATATAGGATATATCGTAAAGTTACTGTTGCGTATTATAAATGTATTTAATGTGTTTATACGTTCTACATTGCTAGCAATATAGCTGTTTCTTCCACTGTGTTTGAAGGCTGCAGAAAGGGTGCATATTTTCCATAAGTTGTTTATATAAAGACAAGGCAAGCGCAAAAATAGCTTTTGTGGATGTGGCCATCTTGATTTCCGACCTCCTCACTGGAACACTCACAACTCGGCTGTGATGTCATTCTCAGCTCTGACTTCCAAACTTCAGAGGTAAATGAAACTCACCACATGATTAACGTAACCAGAAATAAAATGACGTCCACTTCCGCATTGGATCACCGCCGTTCAGCACTGACCTCTGACTACATCAGTCCCATGTGCTCTTGTCCAGCATAGCTGTGAGGCTAATTACACTGCATCAATAATTGATGGCCTTTGCATTTTCTCTGCTGCAGCAGTAGAAAAATAAAAAAAAGCATTTGTTGGAATGATGATCTCACTCTTTCTTCTCAGACAAGGTGCAATGATGCTTGGCGGCTGCTGCAGCTATGCAGCATGCGGGACTGCAAAGGTAGGTGTTCCCAATTGATTCTCAACTGCAGAAAGCATGTCCTCAGTCTTCGCTGCAAGGCGCACATAGTTCGTCCTTTATTATTCATGCAAAAAGCAGCCGTAGGGTGAAAAAGTGAACTGCATACCAACTAACAACTTCCCACGCACAAAACACACCTCCGAGCATGCACGACTGATGTTGCTTTTTGAAATTTCCTGGTGTGTGCTTGAAATGCGCTGAGTAACAATGCTTTAATTACCTCAAATTAGAGGTGAGAGAGGCGCTGTGAACTGGAGCACACAAAGGCCTAATTGCTATGCAACAGGTTCCCACCCACTTTGCAGTGAAAAGCATCGAGCCCCTACAAGCGCATCGTGACACATTGAATAAAGCACAGTTTCGATTAAAATAATGGGGTGTGGTTGCCAACATAATTAAGGCACACCTTGTTGGCAACTATTTTTTGTTTTTGCCTTTTTTATTTTTGTCAAACAATATCTATTTGGCTCAAACCTGAATTTAAATAAATAATATATCTATGTTGAACCGTTTAAACCAGGGGTGTCAAACTCAATTTAGATCGGGGGCCACACGGAGAAAAATCTACTCCCAAGTGGGCCGAACTAGGTAAAATCACGGCACGATAACTTAAAAATAAAGACAACCCCAGATTGTTTTCTTTGTTTAAAAATAGAACAAGCACATTTTTTTACACTTACATGTTGCGGTTAATAGTATTCTATCTTTATTTGTCGTTATTTATATTTTTGAGTAAATGATGTAATAATATTCATTAGTCAACTCATTGGTGTTCATTTTCAATCTATGATATCAAAATCAAATTACAGTATGCTATTTATGTAGTTTGATCATTTTCCTCGATTGAAGTACTAACATCATGTGGTTTATTTTGTACATATGTAGCATCATCTGCAAAGATACAAAGAATTTCTATAGTGACATCCAGTTTCTTTCATTCAAAAATGTTACGTACATTTTTATACTTAACAAAGTTATCCCGCGGGGCCTGAGTGTATAGGGGACACAACATAATCATTAAAATGACAACATAAGAGAACTGTAAATGACACTTTAAAAAAGTTAGCTAGCATTTTAGGCTACTACTGCTAAATTAGCACATACCTCGATGAAGCAGCCACTTGTGGCTTCCCCGTTGGACAAAAACAGGTTCTAAATTAACCCCATTGCTTCTTTTTTATAAGACTACATTTACCTGGGATAAAATGAAAATCATATTTGCTAAAGACTAAGGCTTGGCTGATAATGCTAACTACCTAGCTAACTTCAGCAAAGCTGCGGCATTAAGATTTTGCAGACTATTTTTGATTCTGGTGGTAATACGAGACAAAACATATCTCTTTTCAGAATGAGATTCAATGCAAAGGGAATAAATAAAATAGAATCTATTGACGTGTTTCGATGTTTTTAGGAGTCCAAACACCAGAAGCAGATGGGTAACTTTAGTCAACTAGCTAGCAACCTGCCGCTAAGCTGAGGAAAACATTTTACATGTTTGATTCTCACGGTATAATGGGATACAATTTGTCCATTTTAAGTTTAATAATGGACATGCACTTTTGCTTTTAAATATGGGACAATGAAACTAAATATGTGAATTATTGTGACAATATGTTAGACAGTGGAACCTTAACAGTCCCAATTTCCCATAAGAAACAATGCAATTTAGATTACAGCAATCCCTTGTTTATTGCTGTTAATTGGTTCCGAGCATTACTGTGATTAACCAATTTCCATGAAGTAGGAATCATTAATTATATTTAAAATATTTTCATTGCTAGAGCATAAAAAATATTTGCTACCTTTTAAATATGTTTTTTCTACATTATAAAGACACTATGAATATGAAATAACACCATTGAGTCACCTTTGCACTCTTTTAATCCATATAGTAATGCTGCCTAAAACCGAGCCAATCAGTGGCCATGATACTGAACAGCAGGCTCTGATAGGTTTGGTCTCCCAGTGTCCAATACTATAGTAGTACTGATATTTTCAGTTTATTCAGCCATGTATGCTTGAACATGCTTAAGGTAGGACAAAAAAAATTGTAGAATATGCTTTAGGAAAATAAAAAAATATCCCCAAAAATCTGTGATATGGTGAAGCTTCAATGTTTGAAGCAATGGACGACTGTATGACAATATATTATACAGTGGAACCTTATCCCACAGGAAACAGTGGGAATTAGATTAATCAGTTCCGTACTGTCCGTGTCTTTAAACTGACATTTTTAAATAACATTTTAAAATACTTGACTGTAACACCAGTTAACAAATTTAATGTACATTTGTTAAGAAAAAAAACGCTAAAATGCATGTAGTTGCATAGCGGCTAGTGCTGTCAGCTAAGCTCAGCAAGTGCTTGGATTTAATCGGTGTTTAGCCTAAACATCGTTCATTATCGTCTCTCAACATTGAGGGGGGGTGCAAGAAAATGCAAATAAAAAGCCCTTAAATGAGCTATAATGAGATAGGCTAAGCAGGGGGTCAAAGTGAAGGAGTAAGTGGGGATGTTGTGCGCAGGTCCCAGGGGGTGCCCAGTTTGACGTGATTTTTGTCATTTAAATATGTAATATATGTATTATTTAAAAAATAAATATAGCCACGAAAGTTCAATAATAAGGTTGAACATTAAGAATGTCTATGTCTATACCCCATTACTGCAACATAGTTTGTTCCAACTGGATAGCGGCAATCTTAGCTCACCTCACTCAACACAGACGTCATGATGTCATCAAAGCTCACCTTTAAGCATTCACATACAGCACCAGCATTTTGGAACAAATATGAAGGTATAGTAGAAAGGAAACATATAATGAATCTATTTGTGGCAGCATATGAGAAAGTTATGTACAAGTTTCACGTTAGCATCTCCAAACAGATAACTGTAGTCCGTTCAAGGACCCTCGATTAAAGTTAGAAACGGATGTGTCACTAGTTTTCAAAGACAGGGGAACTCTTAATCCACATTCAACCCATTTTTATGATTCGCATCATCAACTGAGGATAATCCTATTTGTATAAACTAAACTTTACTTCCCACTCTGAAGTAAAGGAAAACTTTATATATACAGGTATTTATATTTATATTTAAGTGAATAACAGGTTATATGATTATTTAAAATCATATTATGGCCACTTTTTATTGAATTTGTTTGTACTTTTTTGTAAAAAATGAAATAAAAAAATACAATACAAATAAAAATAAAATTATTTAAGCGATTTATCTAGATATGTTCTAGATGTGTTAATCCTAGGTGTAATAACCTATTTAGGGGGTTTACATGTGTTTTAAAAAGCTAAATCCATGAAATAATTAGTTTTTTAAGTGCCCATAAACAAGTGTGTGTATAGGGCGGCAACGTTTGGGTTTAGGGTGGAACAGGGGGCCTTCAGGAGTCTTGTGTACAGGGGCCCATAATTTGGTGCCATGCCCCTGTCGCCCAGGTGTGTATTTTGAGACTTTTGAAGCATATTTTCAGGCAAAAATGTACCAAATCATCCTTTCAGACGTTTATCAGTAGAGTTATGAGCACAGATATAAGGCGGAGTAAACTGACCGCTTTCGTCCAAATCTTTCAAAGCGAATGAAACATCAGAAAGCAGGTTTTTTCAGAAGGCACCGAGTTGCTCGCTATTATATGCAGTTGCAGCTCAAAACTAGAGCTGACACCAAGGGATTTCCTATCCTATTAATATTGCTATTTCTAGCCATCTGGCCTTCTGCGGACAAGATGCTCTATAACTGAGAATGCCACTTCTCGTGACTGAAATAGGTACCTTAATTCCTTAGCACGGTATAGACTGGGAGGCAAATGCAGAGTCTGTAAAAGCGGAAAAGGAATGGCCTACTTTCGTTCGTTTTTTTGTTGGTTGTGAACAGGATGTCAGCCACCTTTCTGTTGTTTCCTGTTGAGAATCTCTGCGCTTCACAGTGTGAGAAATTGTCATATATTCAGTATGGCTAATATTAATAAGGATTATATGCCATTATGCAGGCAGTTACCCTTGTTGTGACTAAGATACGCAAGGGTGGGGCACAAAAAAGTACAAAGGTCAGCTAAAGGAACCTTTGTTGTTGTCGTTGTTGAATTGAATCTACACAATAACGCTACCGTGTTCACCGTTGCTCAATTGAAGCAGCAAATATGAATAAAAACCTGAATAAATGCCATGTCTGAGTGCCACGCCCGCCTTTCAATGTCCACATCGTGCGAAAGCGGGGAGAGATTGGACAGATGTCGCCATGGCAACATGGTGACGTCATCTCCCTTGCTCTAATTGGAGGAAACCCCGTGCGCTCAGCCACTGCAGCGTTCCCGTCGGTCAAACTACTTTTGATAGCCTCCCCCCTCGCCCCCCATTGCTCGACGCCTATTGGCCAGCGCCTCGAAACCTCCTGTCACTCAAAAGACATCTCGATTTCCAATAGGACAGTCACCTGCCCTAGATGATCCGCCCTACTTTAATCAAGTTCAGTTGGACTTTAGCTGCCGCTGCGTGTTCTCTGCCTTTCAGCCCAATCCCTCGAATCGGAACAATTTGTGAAGCGATTTTGGACCTCAGTAGGTGAGAAACGTCGAGTGTTTTTTTGAACTGGTGTGTTTTCGTGAACGTACAAGAGTTCTGTCTTATAGCTGATATAATAAGTAGGTGGTTATTTTTTTAAAGCTGCGATTCGGTGTATCACATTTTCATTGATAGGAGTGGCCCGTTAGCTTAAGCCAGGAGGTTTAGCCCTGTTAGCCTTCGAGCTAGCTAGCTTTGTGGCGGGCTGCGGTACCGACATGACTCAGCTGCCATTAAAGATCCTTGTTGCCTGTGTCCACGGCTAAGACCTCCATTTTATAACGTTGAAGTTATGGAAATTCCGTTCCATTACTTTAATTTGAAGCTACATCATCGCATTAAAGCGATACTTCTCTACCGCAGGACGACTGAGACGCACCTAATCACGTCGTTACAATAAAATGTAGCCTTTTGCTATGAGTTTCTCTTTGCATAGGGTGTTTTCTCATCTAGCGCACTTTCTCCCTTAATGTGATCATTTCATTTTCTCAGCTTGTCACGCTGCGGTGGGACTAACGCCACTCCTTGTTCCACCCATTCTCCCACTTCACAGTCCGCGACTGTCGCTCGCCCGCATTTCCAACCCATCCGCTCCCTAACGGCAACAAAAAACACTCAAACTATGGATAAACCGGATCTTATCCAGAAGGCCAAGCTGGCCGAGCAGGCTGAGCGCTACGACGACATGGCCGAGTGCATGAAGGCGGTGACGGAAATGGGGAACGACCTTACTAACGAGGAGAGGAACCTGCTCTCCGTCGCCTACAAGAACGTGGTGGGGGCCCGGAGGTCCTCTTGGAGGGTGATCTCCAGCATCGGAGGCAAGGCTGAGACTGAGAAGAAGCAGCAACTGGTTAAGGAATATCGGGAGAAGGTGGAGAAGGAGCTGCAGGACATCTGCAACAACGTTTTGGTAAGGTGTCACCGTTTAAAAAATAAATAGATAAAACCAGGCATCTAATGAACTATGGTGCTGAATTTCCCCCAGGGATCAATAAAGTACTTTCTATCTATTCTATTCTAACCATGTTACCATAGTGGTGCCTCAGACGCAGCAGCCAAGAGATGGAAGGGATACACCTCCCATGCAAAATTCCTAATTGAACATCATTTTGGTCTTATGTTTGTTAAATGTAAGAACGCAGCAAACAATTCTAGGTTACAGCAGCAAAAGGTGGGCTCACTTGGGAGAGTCTTACTTAATCCCATAGTCATACCCCCCCACCCTTGCAAGATCTGGCACAAAATGACATTAAGCACCCTGCACCATATCGACTTTGCTAAAATATGCGGTGATCTCTCATTTATTTGGCACTTTTGCACTGATGTTGTGAGATCGATGAAGCTCCAAAAGGCTGCAGGGCCCCAAGTCCTAGAGTGATATATATTATCCAGGTGTGATGGGTGTACATGTTTTGACGTTTTATCTATGTCAGTGCATATAATGTCTCAACACGTTCAGCCAAAATCTGTCTCGTTGATTTAAAAAGTATTTTAGTCCATGTCAATTGTCACCGCACTCTTTTGCTGTTTGTTCCAATCCTGTGTGATTGTTCCATGGTGGGTATTAGTAGTATATGAAAATATTATGTCGTCTTCCTATTGTTCCTGCGTTTCGGGAATTTTAGAACAATTGTCTTGAACCATGTGAAGGTGTTAACTGATAAGGTCATCATAGCAGCTACCTCTGCATTAAATAGTGCGACTGGGTTGGTAAGTGGGCCACTGCTCACAAGGACAATACTATGAATTCAATAAATCTGCCCGTATCCATGCTGTCGCATCTGGCACATAGCGGAAAGCTAATGTGACAAGCCATCCGCAACAATTAACAATAAACAATTCATACCAGATAAGCATGAGGGTCATGTTTTTAAGCTAATGACTTTAGCCTACATTTGAACAAGTTCCAAGCCTTGATTGATAACCAGAGGTGGTGGTCATTCACTTCTTTAATTAATCTCTTGTAATAGCAGGGATTGTGCTTTTACATTATTCCTATCCTGCCTTGATAGTGGATTAGAGGAGATCTAGCCCATAAGCTTAGTTGTTAAGATTCCAATAATGTCCCCCCTGAACTACTGTCTGCGTTGAGACGCTGCAGGGGCTGTTCGCTTTTAGTAAGCCCTCATGCATGTTCCCGAAGAGTGACTCAGCCTTTTTGTTGTTCTTCTGCTGAGTGTTGCAGAAGGGTGTGTCTCTCCTCAGGCCTCAACTCGCCTGTCTAGAAAAGCCTTTGACGGGCTGCTAACTTTCTCCATAAGAGCAGGTTTGTTTTGAGTTAGCGAGCACTCAAGATATGTTGCTGACTGTGCGCAGGTTACAGTTAATAATTATGCCTGTGTGTGACATAATTACTGTCAGCCTGGGAGATTTGTTGTACCTGCGTCCATCTTGACATACTGTAGATTGCTCTGGCTTGGAGAGTCTACTTTGTTTAATGGTGAACACATTTTCACAATAGGCATTCAAATATATCAGGGAGAATGTTACAAGATTAAAGTCATTACAAGAAATGAATCATAGCTTTAATGGGTAAATGTAAATTCCCACCCAGCTGTAAATGCAGCAGATTGTGGGCCAGTTGCCTCCAGAGACCTGCCATATATTAACTTGTGCTGTAATGTTAAATATTTGTTGCATTGCAGTCCATGTAGTTCTTAAACCCACTCCTTTACACAATCTCAAAAAAATTAGTGTTAAAGTGTCTTTTACTCTGTGTGCATCCTATTACTTTTAATTAGCTTTGATTAGTTGGTGCCAAATTAGATTGCAAAAGGCAATAAGTACAGAAAAGACAAATTATTGTCTGTCAGGCTGGTGACCTTTTTATCTCGCAGCACCGTTTGCACTCATGAGTGCTGCAGTCTGAAGTCAGAGCTTTGTGTGAAAGCACCATGAAGAGAGCATCTCCTCTTGTCTATTGTGGAGCTCGCAGGAAAAGGAATGCCTAGCACATGAGACACGCGTGCATGCTTTTCACTGATCCAATCATGGCTTGTCTATATGACTTGGGAGTGGCTGCTGGGGGTGGGTTTGGCTGAAGGCAAGGGTGCTTTTTTCCTGCCAAGGTTTGGAATCCTTTTTTTTTTTTTTTTTTTTTTTTTAATTACTCATCAGGTTTGAGGCATTGGCCTTTCAGATAATTTTATTCCGTCTTAAATGCTTTTGATTTGAGTATATAACACATTTAAATTACCTTTTAACGTTTATTGTGCAAATATGGCTGCCCCTTGACACTGTAAATATGCACTTCCCCAAGAAATACACCAAATAGTGATACACCAGCTCTGTAGCTTGTAAGAGTAATTCTAATGTTGTACTTTGGTGAAGCCCACCCATATTGCCCCCCCCCCCCCCCCCCCCCCCCCATTCGAAGGTCGACATACAAATGTGTATTGATGAATATTTCCTCTTTTCTCCTTGCAGACATTGCTGAGTACACATTTAATTAAAAACTCCACACAAGCTGAGAGCAAAGTGTTTTACCTAAAGATGAAGGGGGACTACTTTAGATACCTTGCTGAAGTGGCCTCTGGAGATGACAAATCAAGTAAGTTTACTGCCATAATTATTCTTTTTTTCATCTCTTATGCTTCAAATATATTCATATTCCAATTGTAATGTGTGAGATTATCTCACCTTAGGCTGGAAAATATGTCACAGCACCAGTGGCTGGCAGTTGACTTCGCTTTTATACACCAGGGAAATAAAACACACGCCTACATTTTGACCATAGTTTGAATTTAAAAAATGATGCAATGCACTACATAACCATAACAAATGAGCAAATGTGTAAGAACATTTCATAGGATGCCTTAATACATTACCAGTAGTTCATTTGAATTATGTGTGTTAATTCAACAGAGACTATTGAGAACTCGCAGCAAGCGTACCAGGAAGCATTTGACATCAGCAAGACTGAGATGGACCCCACACACCCTATCCGCTTGGGTCTGGCACTTAACTTCTCTGTCTTTTACTACGAGATCCTCAACTCTCCAGAAAAAGCTTGCGAGCTGGCTAAAACGGTGTGTAAGCAATCAGACTAATCATACTCAATTATTTTGTTTATGGATCCCCAAAAACATTCGTTTTGCTCGCAGGCGTTTGATGACGCCATTGCTGAACTCGACCACCTCAACGAGGAGTCCTACAAAGACAGCACCCTCATCATGCAGCTCCTCAGGGACAATCTGACAGTGAGTCATTCCGTTCTAGTGTCACACCAAATGAGAATTGAATTTCATTTGCATAGGTTTAAAGTTTTAGGTGGTGTAATTTGTAGAGTATTTGGAGCAAATTTGAAATCCTGGCCTTTACACATGTATCCACCAGTTTGTCTTCATTGTCCATTATATCAGAACTTGGAATTGTGCTTATTTGGCTGGTACTCATTAACTTTCCTAGGGTAGGATTTTACCTGATCTATTGTACATAAACTGACAAAGAAAATGCATAATGTTTTATTTTATTGCCTGTACTCGCCTAGCAGGTTTTTAGAATGTATATCTTTATTATTCTCAAGCTGCTGCAAGTCTTCTGTTGCCTCACAAAAAAACCACTATTTTATGTTTTGTATGTTCTCAGCTATGGACATCAGACACCGCTGGCGAGGAGGGCGACGCCGGCGAAAGAGGCGAGGGCGGCGACACTGAGAACTAAAAGAGAGAAAGAAGAGTCCTTGGTCTCCAACAACAAAAGGATTAAAAAAAACTTTTTACACATCGTTCATTCCTTTTCCTCCAATCCAACATTCTACCATTGTTGAAAAAAAAAAATCCTGAAATAATGAATTGGAGAAGAAAAAAGTACATTAATGGATTAGGATGACTTATTAAAGCAAAACCTTCCATTCCCTTGGTTTGTCTGTCCTGGCCTTTCAGTATGTGCAATTTCAGCTGTAGAAAAGTATTGATCGCTTGACATGGTATTATGCTCTTTCCTAAAGTTAGACAGAAGCCCTAAAAGTCCCCAACATCAAACAACTGCAAGCTCATCTTCTGATTTGTCTTGTTCTAGGGAGTAATCTGGTTTGTTCTTCTTAGCCTGTCTAAACAAAATTATGTGGTACGGTTACAGATTCTGCAATTCAGCTTCAGATGTTTTTTTTTTTTTTTTTTCATGCTGCAGGGAATGCCAGTGTTCTGTGCAGGCTGGCAGCAAATACTTAGTGCTCATTGGATTAATCCTCACTTTATGCCCTGGTTATGATGCCACTTTTTCACTGAAGCATGTCTGTTGGGGGGAGGGGGAAATTGTGGGGAGGCTTGACTGATTTACATGCAGGGACCTTTTTAATGGGAAGATAAATACAATTCTGTCATTGCATGTCTCTTGAGATAGTACACTGGAATGGGAACAAATGCTGTAACACATAAGTACAAGTGTCAAGTTAAATATTTTTCAATGCAGGTTTCTACACATCCTAAAAGAGGGTGAACTGTTTGTCTGTCCAGTGATTGTCATTAGAGATTTGGACCACTATTGTTTTGCTATTCATTCAATTGTAGTCCCCTATAAAGCCTTGTGGAAACGTTTGAATCCCTGTGTAACAGCTATGTTAACATCAATAAATCATTTTATAAACCATCTGCTTTTTCCTAGTGTGTGTCTATCAATGTACTTAACTTCCACCATTGTGAACAGTTACGATTAAATGCCCATTAGGCTATATCGCAGGTGAAATATAGCTTGAAGAAATTTGGGACTGGTGTTTACAAAATAAATACATATTTTCTTCACCGTTTAAACTGCATTAAGCACAGAACAAAAGTAATGACCGGAAGAAATATTTCACAAATTTGTAGACTTCCGCAGTTTGACGTCATATGTTACGTGCTCACAAGAGCTATTATGTCTGTTTATACTGATCTACTTAAACTATAAAATACTTATACATGTTCTAATTGTCCACCTCTGTCTTGTTAAACCACTTCTCATGACATATAGGAAAATATTTTTTCGGAGTGACTTTTTTTATTTTATAAGCGGAAGTTGCCGCGTTGTCAAGCGTGAACTTCCGGGTTACGCGGCTAGCTCTAGCCTCCCCGACGAGCTGACAAAACTTAGTGACAATGACGGCGTCGCTGTAATATTTATTTTTCCCACAATGTTGAGCATATGGTTATATGTTTTTCTAGGTCATTTTTGTGTTTTCGGAGCAGTTAAGGCAATAATTACCAGAGAAGAAAACAGCGAAGCTCGCGCCGAGATTGGTAAGTTTAGCCAGCCGTTTTCTATATGTAAATAACATCGTTTACTAATATAATTATACATGATATTTTAACTGTAACTGCCTTGATTATAATAGCTTTTTGTAAAATGGGGAGGTTATTTGGTTGGGCCAGTTACAAAAAACGTGTTTTTAGCCAGACTGCTGTTCTTAATACAGTAAATACCAGGATAATCCACCTAAATCGTCTTCTCCATGTCTTCTAGATGCGCTTCATTCCATTCTGTCAGATTTTGAGGTCCTTCCAGTGTCAGACCTCCAGCTACACTCTGTGAGAAAGAGGGACGTAAACACACCGTCCCACCTAGAGCGTTTGGTCATCTTCAGAGCCTTGCAAAGGTTGGAAATGTTTATCTTGTGGTTCCTGTAGAATTAAGAATACTGTACATGTTAGGTTAAAGTATGCATAGTTTACTTTTGTGCGTATGTACTATAGAACCCATTGAGGGATACTTCATTGGCTACACCCACCACTGTATCATAAGAATTTGTAACATTTTGGCCTTGGCATAGAGCTAAATACCTCTTATTTGTAGTACTGTAGTTGAATTAGTATTCTCCCTTGTTGTGATGCATGCGTGCATCAATACAAAAATGTAACCTCTAATAAGCATTGATTCTTTCATCTAAATTATCCAGATGTTATTTAATTGTGCAGTTTGAAATATGAGTACTGTAGTCATACTTGCCAACCCTCCCGATTTTCCCGGGAGACTCCCGAATTTCAGTGCCCCTCCCGAAAATCTCCCGGGGCAACCATTTCTCCCGATTTCCACCCGGACAACAATATTGGGGGTGTGCCTTTAAGGCACTGCTTTTAGCGTCCTCTCTCACCTGAAACCTTCACCACTTAACAGCAGCATGCTGTCCAGGCGTCCGCTTTTCCTCCATGTAAACAGCGTGCCGGCCCAGTCACATAACAATGTAGCGTTGGACGGGTTTGACAATGGTCTTTACTTGAAGATGTCAAGAAATGCTGACACCATGTATGATCTTTTAACTTGTTTAATGATGACGCTAATTTCAAGCACACACACACACGTGAATGCAAGGCATACTGGTTAACAGCCATACAGGTCACACTGAGGGTGTCCGTATAAACAACTTTAACACTGTTACAAATATGCGCCACACTGTCAACTCACACTAAACAAGAATGACAAACACATTTCGGGAGAACTTCCGCACCGTAACACAACATAAACACAACAGAACAAATACCCAGAACCCCTTGCAGCACTAACTCTTGCGGGACGCTACAATAACATCTACGGCTTTTGGAGCTCAGTGCACAACTGCACACACAAGAAGGAGACGAAGCAGAAGAAGAGACATGGCGACGACGAGTAAGAAGAAATACGCTTGCAAGTTCCAAAATGATTGGAAAAAAGAATTTAATTTCATCCAGGACAGCTCGAAGGGGAAGGGGTATGCTGCCTGCACCTCAACCTCGCCCCACCAAACCCACCCCCAACACCATCCCATCTCCCGAATTCGAAGGTCTCAAGGTTGGCAAAAAGTATGACTAGTACCTCGCTTTTTGTTAGTAATCTGTTGCAAAGGGTTGAACAACGACTAGGGTGTAGCCAATGAAGTGTGTGCAAATTGTTCAGCCACTGATCAGTATTGGCCGATTTTTGTGAAAAAGTTTTGATTGTCATTTCCAAATAATACTAATGCAAATCTCCTCGGGCTACACTTTATTTATTTTAACAGGCGGCTGGCAGCTAATTATGTGTCTCCATACAGTGTGGAGCTGCTCCCCTAAGCTAATAGTAATCACCTCCATCACGCCAAATAAGCTGCATTTCTTAGTATTTTAAGTACGGTACATTACCACTGGGGCACGAGAATAAACTTGTTACACACCAAGAGCAAACTTGGAGCAAGCATACTAATAGCTAAACTAGCTGTTTACAAATTCAAGGGTTATTGTGTACTATTGACTTTGTTTTGCTCAAACAATTGTACGTAATACACAAAAAGAAGTAACTAGTTTGAATATTATGTTGATTTTGTTAAACTAACAATACCACTCACTATAGATAAACACATTTACAGTTAATACATGTGAACAGTATTGGTATGGGCCGATCTCACTCCTTGATCGGAATAGGCAAGATAAAACCCTGATCGGATCACAAAGACTAAATCAGATGAAAACGGAATCAATTTTACCCATAAGAAATCATGAAAGTCCAATAAATCCGTTACAGACACTAAAAATATTAACATGCAGAACACATTTCATAGGGAATTATTAGTTATGCATGCAAAATACATATGAATAACTAAAAATGAATAAACAAACATTTCACATCACTGGAGAAGACGGCAGTTAGTGAGAGTGGAGGAGGGGCAGGAAAAGCGAAGCAAACGCCACTTTCATACTTTGCTATGAGTTATTTTTAATTCAATAGTGTTTCTCTCCTTTTTCATTTAAGTGCTGTCATTTGCCACTTTCTCTGGCCTAGTGGAGGCAAATTTTGCAGTCGTACTCAACATTCATCCATCCATTTTCTACCGCTTATTCCCTTCGGGGTCGCGGGGGGCGCTGGAGCCTATCAGCTACAATCAGGCGGAAGGCGGGATACACCCTGGACAAGTCGCCACCTCATCGCAGGGCCTCATACTCAACAATGAAAGCATAAAGACTAAGTCACTTATGCGTGGGAATCTTTGTTTGGGTACTCAATCCCGTAAAATGATACATGGACTATTTTGTTACGCACAACGTTTACTAAAAACAGGGCAAGCTGTGGGGGAGTTTTTTTGTCAAAGTGGGGCATACGAAAACCGAGGTATCACTGTAATAATATACACCAGGGTTGTCAAAAATATCTAAACTAATTTGATTAATCACAAAAAAATATTGCATTTGTCGTGTACATACGCAGATTATAGGGGCTGTTTGCAACAGTTACATTTTTCAAAATAAAAATAACACTATTGGGTAGCTTATGTTACCATTAGTGGTTTCACAGAATACATTTGTATTAAAATTGTGTATATTTTTCACAATTAGTAAGTTTGTGTAATAAAAAGTTTCACCGGCCCGAAAAAAAGATTGGCGTTTACGGCAGTCACTCACCATGTCTCGTCCACACGTAGTGAGCAGGTGCACACATACAAAAGCAGTCCAAGTGAAGCAACAAACAATTATCAGTCTTGTTTTTAATGATACAATATACATTCATTAATAGCTAACACTAACATCCAAATTTACTATCATTAGCTAACACCCAAAGCTAATGAGGGTGCTTGTGTTACGTACGTATGTATTCGAGTTAACGCCCTATGGCGTCTTGTGTAAATGTCCAAACAGCCTCTTTAATTACGTTATTTTGAGCGTACATGCTCCTTTACCTTTAAAAATTGTTACCTAAATGGAGAAGCAGGTTGTTCTACGGTCAGTCATGTCAGTGCAAAGATGAATGAGACTGACAGGTGCGCTCGCTGGCAAATTTCACCCTGACTGGACTATAGATAAAACTGTTACCAAGTTTCGACCAAATTATGTGCATTCAAGTAAAACAAAAATGTTTCTGGATGACAAAATTGCATTTGTGTTCAAATATTTTTTTTAAAGTAAATTTAATTTATGCAAGCAGGCAATAACCTGTTTTAATCACAATTAATCCAAATTCAAGTGTGATTAATCTGATTAGAAAAAATTAATCGTTTGACAGCACTAATATACATGCTTATGTTCTCAGATATTTCAAGCTGTACTTAACCACCAACACAGACCTTTTCACAAAGAACTTTCAAGCCGTGTTTGTTGATAAACTTGGAAGGGAGGAGAATTACGATGTTCAACGTCAGAACTATTTCACAGGACACGTTGTCGGTGAGTTGATTTTAGATCATTTTCATATTCAAAAAAGGTATATGTAGTTAACTAGCTCTCCAGCTAGTTAACTACATTACCTGTCACTCTTCAAACTCCTTGTGCAGATCTGGATGTTTGTTCTTTGAATGTTAAAGTTTAAAGTATTGCCAACTTTGGCAAGGCATATTTTAAAGCATCGCTTGTTCAGTTTTGAAACCAAAACACCTCCATATTGCGTTTCACGCTCCTTTTTTAACCAGTAGAATTGCTGTTTTTTTTGCCACTCTCCCTTTTGTCTCCACAGTTTTAGCTTGCATGCATGCATGCGCTCCTTGTGTGTGCATGCTACTCAATATGCATGTTAAGTTCCACTCTTCTACTCCAAAAGGACACACAAACAACTCATGATTTCCAATTGATCAACTTTTTATTTTCCAACTTGAAGCATTGTTGGTTTCATTTCAGCTGCTCTTCAATTAATCATCAGGTTGTAAACCTTCAAACCACAGAAACAGAGATGTTAATGTAATTACGCAGGTATTTTCAAACAATGTTTCACAAATGCTTTTAAACCTCTGAATGTTTTAAACTTTCTACATAATGTTTTAACTTTCCAATTAGGTGTTTAAACCTAATGTTTCTAAACGCTTAAACAGGATCGGTTTTAGACTTGAATTTGTAAACTTTTAAATAATGATTTAAACAAAACACATTGCTTGTCAAAATGAATTAATCGTTTTAAGTATTAATGGTTCAATTCGGATAAACATTTAAAACGAATTAAAGTTCAACGAATTAACCATTTTAAATGAATTAAAGAATTAACCTAAATCAATTGAATGGAACAAGCAGGTTAAATGAACTGAACTAAATCCATTCAACAATTAGAGTAATTAAAAAGGGAATAAAGAAAATACAAGAATGGCTACGAGCTTGTAGAGTCTTTTCTCGAAGTCTTAAACTTGAACATTCTAAATTCAAGCTTAACTTTTAGCAAGAGTTAAACAGGAATTTATCCTTTAAATTTGCATTAATCTATTGTACTTTTAACTTTAAAATATTAAACCATAAGCTTTGACTTTAAACCTTTCAACTTTAACCATTTGCAATTTAAACTTAAGCTTAAACCCATCCATCCATTTTCTACCGCTTGTCCCTTTTTTTGGGGTCGCGGGGGGTGCTGGAGCCTATCTCAGCTGCATTCGGGCGGAAGGCGGGGTACACCCTGGACAAGTCACCACCTCATCCCGTTTAACATTTTAACTTAAGCTTTAAACTTTTACGTGTGCTTTAAACTTTAAAAACAACTTGCTTTTAACTCGTCAAACACAGTATGCAATCAATGCTCAAACTGAAATGCAGTGGCACAACTTAAACCCAGCAGTTCAAACAAACAAATTAAGATAGTTGAGTAAGCAACTTAAGAAACTTGCAGTAGTGATGGGTCCGGCAACACCGATGCATCGGCGCATGCGTCGAGCTCATAGAGCGATACCCTGTGTCGGTGCGCGTATTGCTTTTAGAAAGTCACGTGACCGAACACGAGCTGTTTTGGTCACGTGACCGCTCATGAGCTGTTCTGGTCACGTGAACGCTCATGAACTGTATCGCACTGACGCCTGCGCGCCAAACTGTGTTTATTAGGAAGCGGCGCAATGCGTGTTGTTGACGAACACCGTTAGGGCAGCTTGTTGTCACTGTCACTCAAAGTTGCATTTCAAAATTACACAGAATAAATGTGTTTATTTTGTTTAGAATTCAGATGGGTTTGATTTGGTGCGCGGCATATATTTGCTGTGCGGCGCACGGTGTGCGCGGAGGACGCTTGAGCACTGCGCAATTGCGCAGGCGCGCACCTTACAGGGAACGTTGCTCACAGGGCACAGAGGAGGCGTCAGTGCGATACAGTTCGCGTATCGGTCACGTGACCAAAGCAGCTCATGATCGGTCACGTGACTTTCTAAAAGCGGTACGCGCACTGACACAGGGTTTCACTCTATGAGCTCGACGCATGCGCCGATGCATCTGTGTGGACCCATCACTACTGTTACTAGAAAAAAGGTACAGGAATGACGGCGCGGCGAAGTTGGTAGAGTGGCTGTACCAGCAATCGGAGGGTTGCTGGTTACTGGGGTTCAATCCCCACCTTCTACCATCCTAGTCACGATACATGTTCACATTATTTATTGACTGTATCTAAAAAAGATAAAAATATATTTTTATTTAAATGAAGATATGAAATAATCCTAAATGAAATACAATGACTTGGTTTATATTATTGTATATACTAGGTCATAAAATCAGTGTCAGTTGAGTCGGTCCATAGGTTGCCTGTAGGGATTTTTAATGTCCAGCAGATGTCAGTATTTAGTGACACAGTATCGACACAGTATCAATACAGTTTTGCAATGTGTCGAAACGCTTCATGAGGCCTCATCAACCCATCACTAACTTGCAGGTACAAGTTAAGCATTTCAATCATCATCAAATGAACAAGCATATTCACTGACCATTGGTGTGTTTGGAGAAAATTGTAGAATAGATCTTGCGATTCTGGCCACTTGCTGTTCTTCCTTGCATGCAGCTTGTTTGGTGAATGAATTTGACTGAACCTCCATTCCTTTTCAGGTGCCTTCAATCAGTAATTTGGCGGCCATTTTCCCTTGGCATTCTGGGAATTGTAGTTCTCAATTGTTTTGACCATGTAGTTTTCCACCATGTAGAGCATGGATTGACACTTGACTGACACTTCAGGGTTTTTTACTCCACAATGCGCCTGGGCTCAGTTTACCAGCAACGTCGCTGCAGTGCGGCAGCATGTGGATAAAAAAAAAAGTACCAGTTTTTCAAGGGCAATATTGTACCTTTTTTAAATTCATTAGTACCATGGTAGTTTGTTCGTAACCAGTATACCGTACAACCCTAATCTAGGATTTATTTGTTGTTTAAAAATCCTTAAGACAAATCAGTTGCGTAGTAAGTTGTGTTGTTCTGGTAACGGTTTTCATCATTTAACAAGAAAACGATCTTCAAAATTATTTGCTGATTTTATCTTTGTGCTTTCAGGTGACGAGAACTCTCGTGTGCAGGCACACATCGATGGAGAGGAGTTTTCAGCTCACATTTTAACTGAAGAAGCAGAGTACAATGTAGAGGTCAGAGGATAAGTCATCGTCATTTTCCTGTGGTCAGCAATCAATGACGCTCTTATTTTGAAACACAACATTTTAACTATGGCAAATAATGAAAGTGAATGTGTTTTAATAGACAAGCTGTTGACACTATAAAACATTTATTAGGTACACACTACAGGCAGTTATTGTAACATTTTCATTGGTCATAAAAGTGTAAAAACAGTTAACCATTGCATAGAACGCGTTGCTGCAGGACTGCAATCTATCTGTGGGAGAATACGTGCTTTTACCTTAGTCTCCAAAAGCGTCCAACAGGACCATAAAATGTGCCTGGATTACTCGCTTGTCCCCTTTCTGGAAAAGACAATTTAGAGCAGTCTGAACACTCCCTAAATATATGGATAATGCCACTAAGTTGGCAGCACTCACCGATCCCTACTCCTGCTACTTCTTCTTAATACACCAGGGGCCTCATGTATAAAGCTAGCATATGCACAAAAATCTGCCGTATGCCCTTTTTTACGGAAAAGGTGAGCTGTATCAAAACTGACGTTGACGTGGAAATGTGCGCTGGCTCACGGCAACTCTCATAGCTGGCGTACACACATTTCTACAAGCTGTGGATACTTTAGCTACACACAAGTGATGCTGGGTAACAGTTCACATAAAAATGTGCACATTTTTACTCCTCAGACTGATTGATGTGCACATCAAAGACTTGTGTACAATTACACCCTATTCCCCTCGGCATTCGGACTCAACCACATTTGGAGAAAAAAAAAATCGAGGCAGGAACAAAAAATAAATTTTTTGGCCAATGCATTTAATGCTTCACGTTCATATTACTATTTGCAAGGACATGTAATAATTTATCTCGGCAATCTTTTCGCCACAATGTCTTTCTGTGACTCCAGCAGGCAGCAGCAGGAGGGCTTGGGCCGACTCTGTCACGTACTGGACCACTGCGACAGTCCTCTCCTGTATATTGTAATAATATGTTGAGTAATAAAACAAGAGTCAAAGTCTTTCGTTAAAATGTTATATATAATTAAAACACATTTTTTTCCCACAAAACTACTGTATAATCTCGCTGGGGCCAGCAGTTATACTGAATGAGCACATTTTGTTTTAAGTTACACAAATTATATTTCTATAAGGAGGAATCAGAGTCACCCACCCTTCTAAAGTTTTACGTATCATACGTGGTCATCCGTGGGGAGGAGGGCTAGGGCGTGGCGGTCCCTCTGGTGGCGGGCGGTGGGTGTGGGGGTGTTGAGCAGCAGGGACACAGATGCGGCAAAGGATAGGGACAGTTTCAGCGATTATCTTTTCAAACGCTTGTCTTTTTTGGCGATGTACATTCATCTTTTTCTTCATTTTTTTTTCTGATGCCCGAACAATTTTTTCTTCTTCTTAGCTTGTGTGCGGTTTTCTGTGTCAGCAGAAAGAAGCCTCATTGGGCAGCGCTTGCCGTTGTCAGTCACATGGCTACTTTCAATATGATTTGCATATTTATAAGGGAGTGTACACTGGGCGTGCCAAGCCACGCACGTCTGCCGTCAATTCCAAGTAGACTGCCATGTAACAAAGAAATGTGCTTGGATTTGTGCGTGCGAACATTTTCATACATCTGAATTTTTACTGTCATACGACATTTTATGGATTTGATAATACATCCATATTTAGTAGGAAAGACACGCAACTCTCTGAACATGAGGCCCCAGGTGCTTATGAGATGTGTTAAGTGGCATAGTTACCATGTCAACTAACGGCAAGCTTACTTTACAGACATCATAATGTGTTTATTAGCGAGAGGTTTCACCAAATTTAATTGTGGCGATTCAAGTTTATTTGTGGCGGGCAAATAAAAAGTGTGTATACCCCTTAACTTTGATGTTGTATATGACCAAAGTTGTTACATAAATGCAACCTACTTTCTAGTCCATTATTATTTTATTGTTGTTGATTTATTGCTGACTTATGCAGGGTTTGAGTTATGATTGAGCCAATGGGGGCCCATAAAGACTGTAAATTCATCCATATTTAATACATAGTTAACATTCATTGTATTTATCATGTGCCCCTAAAATGGTAGGGACTTGGGACCATAGCAAACCTGAGGTTTCAGGCATGAACCTAACATTGTATTTTACTGAGCAGCCAGGACATAACCCTGTTCTATGGTTATAATCACCAATTACTGTGTTGCCATTGCTGGTATAGCCGAAGGAGTTAATATTCCTGTAGATTGTCACTAAGCTAAAGTCTTGTGAGATAGTGAGAGATCATGAGGTCTCGTATGATTTTACCCAGAAAATGTTGGTCAAATTGTACCACATTAGAGTTGTTTTAATGTAGAGGTTACCCTGTATTAGTCAATGCAATAAGAGTTTCTTCCACCTTGATTTATTATATAGTTGTGTCCATTATTTGCCATTTATTTTCTGCCCTAGCCCTTATGGAGGTTTACAGACACCGCCGCCGATGGCAGGCTGCTGGTGTATCGCTCTGAAGACATCAAGAATCTAAGCCGCATCGCCTCTCCTAAAGTGTGTGGTTACATGCACGCAGACACCAACGACCTGCTGCCAGAGTTCGCCAGAGCGGGTCGGGGCGAGCCTGAGGTGACAGACAATACAAACGGTGTGTCTGCTTTTACTTGTCCCTCATAATTTTTATGCATTTCGTTAGAGGAAGATGAGGCATTGAAGTGGTTTAAGATCATATACTGTATGAAAAAAGTTGATGATTAAGGGGAAACAGAGTAGGAGGATAACAAATGTCTAAGCGGAAGGAGGCCCTGGTAGTTAGGGACATAAGGTGTGGGTGTGAGATTGTGGAGCTGTCAATTTCATAAGTGTTTTTGTGCACATACACTATTCTGATTGTAGAGTATTGTGTAAAACAACAGTGCTGCTTTGGAAAAGTAGAGCATTGAACGGTAAAGGAGACTAATGTAAAACTGACACCTCCCACTGGTTGGTCGAAAGTACTCACAGGGGACGTGAGTTGAGGTCAAAGTTCTGCTTGAAGGAGGCATTAAAATTCCTAGCCAATGAGATGAATCTGCGTTGTCTTCCACTGCTTGTTGTCAAAGACAAGAGCACACCCACATCTCTGGAGAGTGTATTGCAAATGTTATTCTTACAGAAACACGCCCACTTGTACACATACATCCATCCTAGTCACTGCTGTTGTGTCTTTGGGCAAGACACTTTAGCCACCTGCTCCCAGTGCCACCCACACTGGTTTAAAATGTAATTTAAATTTTGGGTTTCACTATGTTAAGCACTTTGAGTCACTAGAGAAAAGCGCTATATAAATATAATTCACACAAATTCACATAGTTGCATGCTTGCTCGCATCATACTGACAACCGAATCTACCATAAGAAATGTAAGATTTTAATATAAGAATAAGCTAGCTGGGAACTTTATTGTTCACAGAAGGTGTCAGGAGAGCTGCAGCAGTTCAAGAAAAATAAAAATTTTTCAAATGTGATATACTCACTTCAGTCAGCAAAATACATTCTTGTTTTTACAGTGAGTGTGTAAACAGAGTCTACGGTGAGCAGAAAATTATTTTATAGTGTTGTACTATAATTTTATAGTTCGGGGTGTCCCGATCTGATATTGATTTTGGATCGGTCCAATATCAGCAACAACAAAAAAATAAGTATCGGATTATATTGGCTTGCATTTAGTATCTCTGATACAAGCAGTCCTGTAGAGCCTTTAATGCTAGACAGCAAGTTAAGATCTAAATGTCCTCTAGTAGGCACACAGGGTCAGTCTCTTCTTGTATTTTAGTGGTCATTTACAAAAAGGACTTGTCCAGGGTGTACCCCGCCTTCCGCCTGAATGCAGCTGGGATAGGCTCCAGCCCGGGAAGGACAAGCGGTAGAAAATGGATGGATGGATGGCATTTATGAAAAATAAAACATGGTAGGCTATAGGCTACTAGGAGTTAGCAGCTACACAACAGCTATGCACACAATAGCACACAAGCCACATAGTAGGTGTACTTATTTTAACAATATTGCAGTCTAAAACATATTTGTCAATGTAAACAAGTATCCGATTGTAATTACATACTACGAACAAAGACAGAAGCGTATTAGTAAGTATCCAGTAACAAAAGTGTCCGCATTATTCAATTTACTGTGTCATGAGCTTAACTTAACTATAATTTAACTTAAAATAATTTACCACTCCCCTTCAGCTTAAAGACAGCATACAGCAGTAATTAATAAATGGGTTAGTGTTTTCTATACCTACTATTTATCTCTTTTTGAGTAATTTTACTTAATCGAGCCTTTTCTAACATACCACACTACAAAATAAAAGTATGTATAAAAGCTAAATTCTTGTATAGCACTTTTCTACCTTCAAAAGTTGTCTGGGTACTTTGACACTATTACCACATTCACCTACTAATGATGCAGCATCAGGAGCAACTGGGGGTTCAATATTTTCCTCAAAGATGGTCAGTGGGGTACAGAGGATCGAACCTGGAACCATCAGGTTAGGGGCCATCCACTCTACTACCTGAGCCATGCTGCCCTCTAGAAGTGTGGGAAAAAATTGATTCGAATTCGAATCGCGATTCTCACGTTGTGCGATTCAGAATCGATTCTCATTTTTTAAAAAATCGATTTTTTATTTATTTATATTTTTTTAAATGTTTTATTTATTTATTTTTTTATTTATTTAATTAATCAATCCAACAAAACAATACACAGCAATACCATAACAATGCAATACAATTCCAAAACCAAACCCGACCCAGCAACACTCAGAACTGCAATAAACACAGCAATTGAGAGGAGACACAAACACCACACAGAACAAACCAAAAGTAGTGAAACAAAAATGAATATTATCAACAACAGTATCAATATTAGTTACAATTTCAACATAGCAGTGATTAAAAATCCCTCATTGACATTATCATTAGACATTTATAAAAAATAAAAAAAAGAACAATAGTGTCACAGTGGCTTACACTTGCATCGCATCTCCTAAGCTTGACAACACACTGTGTCCAATATTTTCACAAAGATAAAATAAGTTATATTTTTGGTTCATTTAATAGTTAAAACAAATTTACATTATTGCAATCAGTTGATAAAACATTGTCCTTTACAATTATAAAAGCTTTTTACATAAATCTACTACTCTGCTTGCATGTCAGCAGACTGGGGTAGATCCTGCTGAAATCCTATATATTGAATGAATAGAGAATCGTTTTGAATCGGGAAAAAAATCGTTTTTGAATCGAGAATTGTGTTGAATTGAAAAAAAAATCGATTATGAATCGAATCGTGACCCCAAGAATCGATATTGAATCGAATCGTGGGACACCCAAAGATTCACAGCCCTACTGCCCTCTATAATTCCTGCTAATATCTTATCGCATCTGTATGTCAATACTTAAGGCTCATAATCAATATTGTAATGGGTAAATAGGTTTGGGTTACCCCTAATTAGTCTAGTCTTTGAGGGGAGACTCACAGTGCCACACTCTGAAAACTCATGCTTTCAGGGCTTATGCTTTTATGTGTGTATCATATCGGTAATGTTTAGCTTTTTGCATGTATGTCAATAATAGGTCACAAGGTATCACTCTTGTTCAGTATGTATTTTTAGAGACTATATAATCCATACCGGAACTCTTTGCAGATTTTCATCCTAGAGAAAAGCGTCAGGTCCATGACCACAAGAAGAACACGTGCCCTCTTTTACTGGTTGCAGATCACCGCTTCTTTGAACACATGGGACGCGGACAAGAGAGCGTCACTCTCAACTATCTGGTCAGACATACTTCAATTGCCACCTCAGCTTTCGTAATATGTCTACTAGGATGTATTGTTATAATATTAATCACTTTTTTTCTTTGTTTTAGATTGAGCTGATTGATCGAGTAGATGACATTTACCGAAACACAACCTGGGACGATGAGTTTATAGGCTATGGTGTCCAAATAAATCAGGTGTGTTTCTTCCATTCTGGCTGAGTCACCCCAGGAAGTCAGTGGTAGACTAAAACTGCCCCCCGCATTGAAGAAAATACATCTTTAAGAGGAACTGAAAGCTTTTGTCTTCGGCTCATTAAGTTTGTTCCGCTGGCTTTGGCAATGAATAGAGACACTGTTTATTGTACTCTGACTACCCTTTTCTCAGTCAAAAGATATGCATTCATGATTCATTCATCCACGCCAGTTGTGTTCTTTTTTTTACCCTGAATGTGAAGAAAATATGACCTCAGTCCTTAAGGGGCATTTTTATGGTTTAAACACAACACATGTATTTATTGTTGATTGACTTTACTTTGGTTTAAAGTTACGATGGTAGCAAATGTTGCTGTCTTTTGCAAAAAATAATTTATATTAAAGAACTATGTACTCTCATTGGCAGATGATCATTCACAAGGAGCCCACAAAACCCCCCCCTGGCCGCGCAGGTACTGGCTGGGTCCACTACAACATGAAGAACAGTCCTGTGCGAGGGAAGGCGGTGTGGGATGTAAAGAAGCTTCTGGAGGTAGGTGGAGATAAACTACTATAAATAGGAGCTTTCAAAATGTGGCAAAGTGAATATAAAACATCTTGGGCCTCCCCATTTGAAGAATGTTCTTATCAGTTGGTAATGTTGGCTCTTAAATTATCTTCTGTGTCGTTCAGCAATTCAGCTCAGACATTGCTGACAACGCCTCCACTGTGTGTCTGGCCCACCTCTTCACCTACCAGGATTTTGACGAGGGCACCCTTGGGCTTGCATACGTGGCTCCCTCCAAAGCTCAGGCCCTTGGCGGCCTCTGCCCAAAAGGTAAGAAGCCCAGCCTTGTTTTGATAAAACCGTTGTAAAATGGGTTAGTCTTCCAATTGTGCTGTTTGTGTATACAGTGGAACCTTCCTTTACAGACTCAATCGTTTTTTAACAGGGTTCGTAAATAGAAAAGTGTGTATATTGAAGCAAATATTTTCATAAGAAACAATTTAAACATACACATTTTGGTCCAGCCTTGCCAAAAGTCTATATTTTACAAACCCTGTTTCCATATGAGTTGGGAAATTGTGTTAGATGTAAATATAAACGGAATACAATGATTTGCAAATCATTTTCAACCCATATTCAGTTGAATATGCTACAAAGATAACATATTTGATTTTCTATGCAGCCGCCCTGCTTCCACAGTCCACACACACACACACACACGCACACGCACACGCACACACACAGTCACTAGCTCTGTGATGCACTCAAAGTAAGGTGTTTTAAGATTTCAAACTGTAGGTCGCTACAATGATTTGGGGTGGGGGCAGTGTCAGCAGCGCTGTGGATAAACTGAATGATTTAAACCACACATCGCTTTTCCATTGTTTTTTTGGGCACATAGTGAGCTAGCATAGCTAAATAAATCTTGTAAAAAGGCTAAAAAAAAACTTTAAAAGCCCACAAAGTACAACAGTACCTAAAGGCAGGACTCTGCTGACTGACTAAATAAGCACTAGAGATGGATATGCTGCCAAGCACAAAATGACTGCCCTGCAGGAACACAGTGTGTGCATGAAAAGTTGGTACACCAAGACAAGGCTCGTACAGCAAAGCATATTTTTATTTGGTCTGCGGTTCGTAAACCGAAAAGTTTTTACAATGAGCGGGTTTGTAAATCGAGGTGCCACTGTATTAAACATCCATAGCATGTACATTATAGCAAGCAAATACTAATGTTTGTTTGTGTTATTTCAACAGAATATTATCCATCTTTGTCTGCTAAGAAGCCAACTTACCTCAACACCGGCTTGACCAGCACCAAGAATTATGGCAAAACCATTTTAACAAAGGTCTAGTTCACCTTCACTCAAAACAAACATCATTCCTGTAATTTCTGCAGCACCCTGTTGACCCCAATTTCTGTGATGTAATAAATATGGTTTATTAAATGTGTACACGTTCATGTTGATACTACTATGTGAGCACATATTTGTTACTTTAACACCCCTAAACCAATAAAAACACTGCCGTATGTTTACCACAAACTCACTGATGTGTTCCCTTAAGGAGGCGGATTTGGTCACCACTCATGAGCTGGGTCATAATTTTGGCGCAGAGCACGATCCGGACAACATTCCATACTGTGCTCCCAGTGACGACCATGGGGGCAAGTTTGTCATGTACCCAATCGCTGTGAGCGGAGACCATGTCAACAACAAGGTACCTATTTGCAAACCTAAACTACCGTACTACATACACTACATATTGCTGTAACAAACTGTGACTATGCCAGTTCTCGCTGCTGGCATTTTTAAGCCTAAACTGGACCAGTAAACCATGCCATACCACTAAAGCCTGGTATATATTCTCACTAGAGATGTCCAATAATGGCTTTTTTGCCGATATCCGATATTCCGATATTGTCCAACTCTTAATTACCGATTCTGATATCAACCGATGCGATATATCCAGCCGTGGAATCAACACATTATTATGCCTAATTTTGTTGTGATGCCCCGCTGGATGCATTAAACAATGTAACAAGGTTTTCCAAAATAAATCAACTCAAGTTATGGAAAAAAAGTGGCATATTTATTATTGAAGTCACAAAGTGCATTATTTTTTTTAACAAAAATACATTTGGGACATGCATGAGAAGGTTGAGGTGGGCGGGGTTTGGGGGGGGGGTAGCGGGGGGTGTATATTGTAGTGTCCCGGAAGAGTTAGTGCTGCAAGGGGTTCTGGGTATTTGTTCTGTTGTGTTTATGTTGTGTTACGGTGCAGATGTTCTCCCGAAATGTGTTTGTCATTGTTGTTTGGTGTGGGTTCACAGTAGGGCGCATATTTGTAACATTGTTAAAGTTGTTTTTACGGCCACCCTCAGTGTGACCTGTATGGCTGTTGACCAAGTATGCATTGCAGTCACTTGTGTGTGTGAAAAGCCGTAGATATTATGTGATTGGGCCGGCACGTAAAGGCAGAGCCTTTAAGGCACGCCCCCAATATTGTTGTCTAGGTGGAAATTCGGGAGAATGGTTGCCCCGGGAGATTTTCGGGAGGGGCACTGAAATTCGTGAGTCTCCCCGGAGGGTTGGCAAGTATGACTGGGAGACGCAACTGCTCTGTACTTCTCCCTACGTCCGTGTACCACTCCGTACAGCGGCGTTTTAAAAAGTCATAAATTTTACTTTTTGAAACCGATACCGATAATTTCCGATATTACATTTTATAGCATTTATCGACCGATAATATCGGACATCTCTAATTCTTGCGTCACGTAACTTGCGTAAAGCGACGCTGTCTTGCTCCTCCCCCTGCATACCCTGCAGGCTGCCACAGACCTTGACGTGCAGCTCCAAAAAATTGTAGCTTCGCGGCAGCGACACAGACCGCAGAGCTGTGATTGGTCCCTTTTTGCAGAGGAAGATCCCTAAGTACAGGAGAGGAAACGTAGTCTGAAATGCAAACATTATTTTATGGGATAATTGACAATTGAACATTTGTATGCAAACTGATATTGTGTAATTAATATCTCTGTGCGTTTTAAAAACAATTACTGAATGTGTCGTTTTTCAACTTCTGTTGTTTTGTCCAGAAAAAGTCACACAAAGTATGACACTCTTTTTAGCTTGTATTGCCATTCTTGTGCTGACAGGTTCAATTCTGAGACATATTCTTTTTTCGTGCACACACGTCTATCTCTGTCTTTTTTTTTTCTCACATACAACGCTTCCTCATTCCCCGTCATTCATCTTTCAGGCACGGTATGTGCACGAACATGGGAACACTGAACATCAGTAACAAATGAACTTAAACATTACCAGCAGGTTGTTACAATAATCATTTATAGGCTTTGTAAATTTTCAATTACTGTATAGCTCTCTCTTGTCCCATGTCCCGAAAGGCCGAATAGCATTGCAAATTTGCCTGTTCACTGCTGTGACTTGTTCAGAGGTTGCCCAGTCCATTTTTACGAAGGTCTTTTCCTATGGTTTATGAGTAAAACATCCATTAAAACTAAATACCGGTAAATGTTTCTGAATGATTAATTCCAGTGACAACAAATGTGTCAATGTTGCTCACTCTTCACAACAAGGTAAATATCGAGTCAACAGCTGTGTTTGCTCATTCAGGAGATTCTGCCCATTATTGTTTTAGAGGAGGATTACAAGTCATGCGCCAGCCCCCACAGAAGATCTATAAATGGATCAAGGTGCCGTCAGAGGGGTCACAAGCTACGTGATACAAGAGTACATTCCAGCTTCAAAGGGGAACTGCACTGTTTTTGGAATTTTGCCCATCATTCTCAATCATCATGAAAGACATGACGACGGATGGATTTAAAAAAAAAACATTCTAAATATTAAATAAACATAAATTTAAGTCGGCTTACAACAGAGCCAATGGGAGCTCCACTATTCCGCCCATAAAATCCGATAAATAACCATTAAAAAAGTGCCAACAATTCTCAATTTACATTTCCATCCATCCATCCATCTTCTTCCGCTTATCCGAGGTCAGGTCGCGGGGGCAGCAGCTTAAGCAGGGAAGCCCAGACTTCCCTCTCCCCAGCCACTTCGTCCAGCTCCTCCCGGGGGATCCCGAGGCGTTCCCAGGCCAGCCGGGAGACATAGTCTTCCCAACGTGTCCTGGGTCTTCCCCGTGGCCTCCTACCGGTCGGACGTGCCCAAAACACCTCCCTAGGGAGGCGTTCGGGTGGCATCCTGACCAGATGCCCGAACCACCTCATCTGGCTCCTCTCGATGTGGAGGAGCAGCTGTTTTACTTTGAGCTCCCCCCGGATAGCAGAGCTTCTCACCCTATCTCCAAGGGAGAGCCCCGCCACCCGGCGGAGGAAACTCATTTCGGCCGCTTGTACCCGTGATCTTGTCCTTTCGGTCATAACCCAAAGCTCATGACCGTAGGTGAGGATGGGAACGTAGATTGACCGGTAAATTGAGAGCTTTGCCTTCCGGCTCAGCTCCTTCTTCACCACAACGGATCGATACAGCGTCCGCATTACTGAAGACGCCGCACCGATCCGCCTGTCGATCTCACGATCCACTCTTCCCTCACTCGTGAACAAGACTCCGAGGTACTTGAACTCCTCCACTTGGGGCAGGGTCTCCTCCGCAACCCGGAGATGGCACTCCACCCTTTTCCGGACGAGAACCATGGATTCGGACTTGGAGGTGCTGATTCTCATCCCAGTCGCTTCACACTCAGTTGCGAACCGATCCAGCGAGAGCTGAAGATCCTGGCCAGATGAAGCCATCAGGACCACATCATCTGCAAAAAGCAGAGACCTAATCCTGCAGCCACCAAACCAGATCCCCTCAACGCCTTGACTGCGCCTAGAAATTCTGTCCATAAAAGTTATGAACAGAATCGGTGACAAAGGGCAGCCTTGGCGGAGTCCAACCCTCACTGGAAACGTGTCCGACTTACTGCCGGCAATGCGGACCAAACTCTGGCACTGATCATACAGGGAACGGACCGCCACAATCAGACAGTCCGATACCCCATACTCTCTGAGCACTCCCCACAGGACTTCCCGAGGGACACGGTCGAATGCCTTCTCCAAGTCCACAAAACACATGTAGACTGGTTGGGCAAACTCCCATGCACCCTCAAGGACCCTGCCGAGAGTATAGAGCTGGTCCACAGTTCCACGACCAGGACGAAAACCACACTGTTCCTCCTGAATCCGAGGTTCGACTATCCGGCGTAGCCTCCTCTCCAGCACACCTGAATAGACCTTACCGGGAAGGCTGAGGAGTGTGATCCCACGATAGTTAGAACACACCCTACGGTTCTCCTTCTTAAAGAGAGGAACCACCACCCCGGTCTGCCAATCCAGAGGTACCGCCCCCGATGTCCACGCGATGCTGCAGAGTCTTGTCAACCAAGACAGCCCCACAGCATCCAGAGCCTTAAGGAACTCCGGGCGGATCTCATCCACCCCCGGGCCTTGCCACAGAGGAGCTTTTTAACTACCTCAACAACCTCAGCCCCAGAAATAGGAGAGCCCACCACAGATTCCCCAGGCACTGCTTCCTCATAGGAAGACGTGTTGGTGGGATTGAGGAGGTCTTCGAAGTATTCCCTCCACCGATCCACAACATCCGCAGTCGAGGTCAGCAGAACACCATCCTCACCGTACACGGTGTTGATAGTGCACTGCTTCCCCTTCCTGAGGCGGCGGATGGTGGTCCAGAATCGCTTCGAAGCCGTCCGGAAGTCATTTTCCATGGCTTCCCCGAACTCCTCCCATGTCCGAGTTTTTGCCTCCGCGACCGCCGAAGCCGCACACCGCTTGGCCTGTCGGTACCTGTCCGCTGCCTCAGGAGTCCTATGAGCCAAAAGAACCCGATAGGACTCCTTCTTCAGCTTGACGGCATCCCTCACCGCCGGTGTCCACCAACGGGTTCTAGGATTACCGCCACGACAGGCACCAACTACCTTGCGGCCACAGCTCCAATCAGCCGCCTCGACAATAGAGGTGCGGAACATGGTCCATTCGGACTCAATGTCCAGCACCTCCCTCGTGACATGTTCAAAGTTCATCCGGAGGTGGGAATTGAAACTCTCTCTGACAGGAGACTCTGCCAGGCGTTCCCAGCAAACCCTCACAATGCGTTTGGGCCTGCCAGGTCTGTCCGGCATCCTCCCCCACCATCGCAGCCAACTCACCACCAGGTGGTGATCGGTAGAAAGCTCCGCCCCTCTCTTCACCCGAGTGTCCAAAACATGAGGCCGCAAATCCGACGACACAACTACAAAGTCGATCATGGAACTGTGGCCTAGGGTGTCCTGGTGCCAAGTGCACATATGGACACCCTTATGTTTGAACATGGTGTTCGTTATGGACAATCTGTGACGGGCACAAAAGTCCAATAACAAAACACCGCTCGGGTTCAGATCCGGGCAGCTATTCTTCCCAATCACGCCTCTCCAGGTTTCACTGTCGCTGCCAACATGAGCGTTGAAGTCCCCCATTAGAACGAGGGATCACCCGGGGGAGCACTCTCAAGTACTCCCTCGAGTGAATCCAAAAAGGGTGGGTACTCTGAGCTGCGGTTTGGCGCGTAAGCGCAAACCACAGTCAGGACCCGTTCCCCCACCCGAAGGCGGAGGGATGCTACCCTCTCGTCCACCGGGTTGAACTCCAACATGCAGGTTCTGAGCCGGGGGGCAACAAGAATTGCCACCCCGGCCCGTCGCCTCTCACTGCCATTTACATTACATTTCATGACTTGAATATTAACCAAGTATTTGTGATATTATAAACGCTAACGCAGAAAAACTATTTAGAGCGGTGCCGTGATCACTTCCGGGTGTCCCTATGTTTACATCATCGTGTGATTTGTTGTTTCCTCGCTTCTCTGCTCCCTGTAAGTTTATTGTGGATCATAAATCATGCCGCTGACCTGAAAAATAGATGTTTTAAGATATAATCTGACAAGATGGGACACTTTGACAGCCATATAGGACCTGGAACTGACGAGGACGACACGAAAAGCGCTTGTTCCCCCCCTTTGTCCATCCATCGTCATGTCTTTCATAATGATTGTGAACTATAGGCATCATTCAAAAAAAAAGTGCAGTCCCCCTTTAAGCGGCCCTAAATGATGCTACAATAATAGATTTTAACGGAATGGTTATAGTCTAATAATCACTGTTTCACGTTTATCACAATGATTATGCATTCATTGATTATTAAAAAAGCGGGGAAAAATATAAAATCAAATAGGCATAGATTTTGAAGTCTTATTTATTACTGTTTGATATAACAGTAATCAACTAATAACATTATGATAGCAGTACAAAATAATACAAATAAACAAAGTATTATTAATAATGAATAAATAAATTATTAATTGTATTTTAATATAAAACTAAGATTACCTTTATTTATCCCCAGGGGAAAATGTTACTCATGTGAGTAATAAACTCAAGTGTACTTGTCATTAAATGTCATCCATGCATATTTATTCATTTTTGATAATTATTTCATGTTGCGTTAATTATAACTGCAATACACATAATTATATCCCATGGTATAGTCCTGCTATTCTACATGCTTTTGATGTTTTGTTAGTGTTTTCCACTTGCTATAATAACTTACAATGCTTGTAATTTATTCAACACAGAAATGAAGAAGCAACATTAAATGGTGACTGAATGAAGCCCTTGACAGGAGTACTTGTTGCTGTTTGTTTACACTGAACTGACTCAATGCTAAGCGTTTGATTGTGACACCTTTATATTTATTTCAATTCTTCATGGAGTAACTTGCCACTAACATAATTTAACTCGGTTATTATGTCTTACTTTTAAGTTGGCCTGTAAAACTAGGTAATGATCCTTTTAGATTAGATTTGGATTGCATTAGATTTAGGTTTTGCAAATTGTCTTCAATAACTTCCTGGTCATTTTTTAATGACCCAAATGTTCCCAATTTATCGTGCAAACTTTGGTAATTTTACATAAGGCATTGATATTCACTGCCTTGTCAGCGGGATATGCGAATCAAAATGCAACACATCATAGATGTTGCATAGATCAATTTTTAGGCAGTCATCTTTGCTGCCATCGGCGCAGATTGTCCATGTAGGCGACTTTTCAATTTGCCAGAAGACTGGTACAGTATACATCACTGCAACTGGTAAAAGTGCTGATGACGAAAGACATGGAATTAGTCGTTGATGCAATGTGTGATACAAAGTGTGAATGGCATTTTCTTTAAATGAGCAAACTGGAGTCCTCTGTGCCTTGGCAGCAAGCATTTTCAAGACTACAGTTGATGGAGCAAAGTTATGTTGTTTATTGTCGCCAATGCACCGATAAAGCCTGTCTCCCTCCAGCGTTTCTCCAAATGCAGCAAGATCTCCATCGGAAAGACGCTGCGCTTCAAGGCCCCTGTGTGCTTCAAGGAGAGGAACAGCAAGGTGTGCGGCAACTCCCGAGTGGAAGAAGGGGAGGAGTGCGACCCGGGCTTGCTCCACCTCAATGACGACTCTTGCTGCTCGTCCAGCTGCAAGTTTAAGTTCGGTTCAGAGTGTAGGTAAGACATCTGTCTCAAGACGCCAAACAAAAATGCACTTAGTAATATGCTTTACCTACCCTATATTGTTTAAAAACAATGCACTGCTAAATGATAGACTATGAATGTGTGCACACATTACTCTTTTCTTTTACAGTGACAGAAACAGCCCATGCTGCAGGAACTGCAGGTTTGAGCAAGCCGGTACAAGATGCCAAGAGCCCATCAGTGCTACATGTAAAGGCATATCCTCCTGCACCGGTATGCGCCCCCTGTTACATGCCATAACTGCAGCACATTCCTGCATTGTCTTACAACTTTGTTTTGGTTCGCTTCAAGGCAACAGCAGCCAGTGTCCACCCCCTGTAAATGCCGCAGACAATACGGTTTGCGTGGACAACGGCCGGTGCCTCAATGGAGAGTGCAACCCGTTCTGTGAGGCAATGCAGAACCTCCAATCCTGTGCCTGCAATGGTACATTGCAGTTGTGCGCATGTCTTCTCCAACACGAAACTAGGGTGGCACAAGTCTGCTAAAATCTTCATCTGCCCTAAAACAGTTGTTAATCTTATTTTGATTGTTAGACAGTGACTTCTCAATCTCCTGTTCTGCTTAAAACTTCCAAGACACACTATTAGTGCCACTACCCCAGTGCGGAATTACGGTGTTTATTCCACTATTTTCTGTGCAGAAACCGAGGATTCCTGTAAAGTCTGCTGCCGGGGAAAAGACGGCACCTGCTCGCCCTTCGTCTTGACAAATGGCAGTTTCCTTTTCTTGCGTAAAGGAAAACCGTGCACTGTTGGCTTCTGTGTTGAGAACGTGAGTGTTAACCGCGACGGTTAACCCTGCACTCTGAGCAGCACTGCATCGTTGTCAGTTTACTTATGTTGATGCTCCTACAGGGAAAATGCATGAAGCAGGTGCAGGATGTGATTGAGCGTCTCTGGGACTTTATTGACAAACTGGACATTAACACATTTGGTGAATGGTTTGACATCACACAGCCTGCTGAAAACATGTTTTTGTATTCATGGTTAATGTCTTGCCATCAGGAAAGTTCCTGGCTGATAACATAGTGGGGTCGGTTGTCGTTTTCTCGCTCGTCTTCTGGATTCCTCTGAGCATTCTGGTTCACTGTGTGGTAAGAAACTCCCAGAAGTTACTTTTTAAGCAGAATTTAGCTCTTTAAAATCTTTTTCCTCATCATTATGCTTGTTTTCCTCTGCAGGACAAGAGACTTGACCAGCAGTATGAAGAGAACACAATGTCCCTCTACCGCCCTCTAAATGTAAGTGTACTGCCACACTCACCATAATCAGTTAATCCTTTGTGTATTCTGCAACTTTTATAAAAAAATGTTGTGTTGGGCTTGAAGCCTTTTACTTCAACTAAGTCCCCCTTCCTTCCATCGGTTCCATTCATGTTCATCAATCCCTCAAAACAATCTACTGTAGCTCAATTACACTCACTGGGCATGAATAGGGCTTGTAAATAAAAACCTAAATCTAGCTACACCTGAGATTTTATTGAAATCCAGTACAAGAGTTGTATCTTTGGGTAAAGGTAATCAAGTATGTGCAAATAATAAAAATAGTAATAATAGTATTTAAAGGGGACCCATAATTAATTTAGTCGTTCTGACTTATGTTGTTACAATGTTGAATACTTGCGTTAAACAATGCCAAAGCATCACATCATGAAGTTCATGCATTTAGACGTGACCTTGGCGTGAATGTAGATTAAAATAATGTCCATTTTGATATTGAGCAGGAGAAAATTATGCCTTTTTAATTGTGAAGGCATACAAGGCAAGCAGTCTTGACCAAATGATTGTCACAAAAGCACTCCTCCACGTCAAAGTTGATCTGGACAATTCTCCAGCAGATACTTTGCACAATTTGAAGCATAATTAATTCTGATGTTGCCAACAAAGCAAAGCAAAGCAGAACACATCACTTGAGCACATTTTAAAGCCGGGTTGTGGCTAGCCAATACATTGCATGATATGCTGCTTATTAGTATGCCTCCTAACTTTACTTATTGTATTTTTCATTGTTTAGTATGGATGACTTTTTATTACTATGGTTGTAGTTTGCAGTGGCGTCAAATTCTACTTCATACTCAGAGGCCTTTTATAGAAGACAAATGTAACAAACATTCATACACCTCTTGTATTGGGCTTTGCAGGTGTTCCTAATGTTGCAGCTAGTTTGACACTTTATTGTACCTAAGTTCCTGAATAAACATTTTTTAATGGTTTAGCATGATTAAATATAAAAATGTAGACATGCCCTTGCTTATTTTAACATCGTCCTGAAGTGGGGCCCTAGTCGGACATGTTAAAAGGGAACTGCACTTTTTTGGGAATTTTGCCTATCGTTTACAATCATGAAAGACATGACGACGGATGGATTTTTTTTAATGCATTCTAAATATTAAATAAACGTAAATAAAAGTCTGCTTACGGCAGAGCCAATGGGAGCTCCACTATTTTGCCCATAAAATCCGATAAATAACCATTCAAAAAGCGCCAACAATACCCCATTTACATTTCTTGACTTGAATATTAACCAAGTATTAGCAGTGATGGGCAAGCTACTTGGAAAATGTAGTAAGCTAAGATACAAGTTACTCTTGATCAGATGTAGCTAAGCTACAAGGAACGCTATCCCTAGAGCAGCCCGCAAGGACCAGATGAGTCGCCCGCTGGCCTGTTCTAAAAAAAAAAAGATGTTTTTTTTTTGTTTTTTTTAAATCAACATAGAAAAAACACAAGATACACTTTCAATCAGTGAATCAACCCAAACAACCTCCCCCCCATTCACACTCATCCACACCCACTCACACAAAAGGGGTTACCGGTATTTCTTTCTGCTTCCAATATTCTGGTTCCCACAACATAGACAACACATCTGCAAGGAACACAGTCCCTGAAGCACATATGATTGTATGTGCTGCTGGTCCACTAACATTTTCATTAATTACTATTTTTTATGTAATTATTTTTATATTGTTTTACTTTCTTTTTTATCCAAGAAAATGTTTTTTATTTATTTATCTTATTTTATTCTATTTTTTAAAAAAGGACCTTGGTTGTCAATGAAATTAGATTTGTTTAAAGGGTTTTTAAAACCAGGTCCAGTCCAGATAATGTCCAAGTCGGACTCAGCAACACACACCTTCATTCATGTACACAGAAAAAAATTAGGGAACACAACAGATTGCATATAATTTATAAACAAAATTACATTTTCAAAATAAGCATTTATGTACAGTCCAGATTATGTCCAGGCCACTCAAATTAGGGAACACAACAACAGATAGCATATAATCTATAAACATAATTATACTTTCAAAATAAGCCTTTGAGGACTTCTCATCTTTTTTTATGTTTTTTTGCATCATTATCGTTTTCAACCATGTAACTTTCTAAAGTTAAAAAATACTGAATAAATGCTTTACAGAAAGTAATACTAAGTGAATATCTGTTTTTGGCCTTAAAAATAAACCTTTTACCGAGTACTATAATTAAATTGACTAAATCATGATTGTCAATGAACTCTCCTAAAATAACAGAAACCACACCAAGCTTCATAAACAAACCAATCCTTAAACACATTTTTTCAACTTCCACCCAAAACGAAGACACAATATGACAATACCAAAACAAATGCAGGGTGGATTCAGACTCTTGACAACAAAATCGGCAATCATCTGACTCTGTCATATTCCATAATTTTAACATTTTCCCCGTGGGTAAGAAGTTATAAATAATTTTAATTTGAAAATAACGATTTTGCACATCGATAGTAGTTTTATAGATTAGTTTGACTATGGCATTCCATGGCAATGGGCAGTCAAAAAAGTCCTCCCATTTTCCATATGTGTTGTATGGGGCAGCCTTCAAAGATTTCTTTATTAAATAAAAATGATATATTTTTGTATTTATTTTAGTTCCTTTTTGCCAACTAGAATTTCTTATTAGAGGTTTACAAACTAATAATTTAGTAGTTCCATAATTAATTATTTGTTTCCATCTTTTCCCAATTACTCCAGTTAGTTGATTAAATGAAAAGCTTGAGCAAGCATCACCATACATAGTTGTAAATTCATCATACAGTATTTCATAATCTTACCATTCTCATTGATAATGACATTGACAAAAATGGTTCCTCTTTCAAACATATTTTTCCAAAAGAAAGGCTTTCCATCTTTTACAATATTAGAGTTCATCCATATTATCTGCTGCAAAATATTGTCTCTTTTTTCTGGCACATAAAATTGAAAACACCACCATGAGTGGATTGTTTCCTTTATGAACCCCGCCATGTTTCCCAGCAGACTATCTACATAAGAAAAATGGAAGGGGATCACTTGTAAAAAAGGATACAATTTCTTTTGATACAGTACATGTTTTTTGTCCAACAGGACACTTGTGTACCACTCAGTGTTTAAATACATATTTGGAACAATTGATGCTTTTAAAGATAGACACATAGCTTCAAGGTTGAGAAGTTTCAAGCCCCCATATTCATACTCATTGTACAAAACCTTTCATTTAATCTTTTCTGGTTTGCCGTCCCAGACAAAATCGAAGACCCTCTGCTCATAAATCTTAAAAAAGATTTGTGATGGAGCTGGTAATGACAAAAACAAATAAATAAATTGAGGAATAATTAACGAGTTGACAATAGATATTTTACCATACAAGGTTAAGGATTTCCCTTTCCATAATTGCATAATTTTGTCCAGCTTTGTTAGTCGATTATCATAATTTACTGAGCCTAGATCTTCTAGGTTCTCTGGGACAACAACACCAAGTATGTTAACTGGTCCATCTGTCCACAAAACAGGCACTTTGCATTCCATTCGAAAGGACGTTCCCTTTAGATTTCCGATCCTTAACATTTTACATTTATCATAATCAAGCTTAAGGCCAGATTGCTGTGAAAATATGTCCAAAAGATTAAGAAGGTTCCGCAAACAATGAGGAAAAATCTTATCTTTGTGAATCAGCCTTTTCTGACATGAACTTCATCCAGAACAAACACAGAACGCGCCTCACTGACACACATCTCCGAGACTCACTCAGAGTTGCAGTGTCAAGTTACACACCAGAGTACAACACACTAGTTAACAGCATGCAATGCCAGGCTTCCCACTAACTGACAAAGAAACAGATAACAGATTTGGTGTCCAGTTCAAAGTGTGACATGATTTAAAAATTTGAGAGTTTACTATTGTATTTTACATGAGTTATTATTTGTACAAACATGGTGCAAAGTAATTCATGATTTGTTAAAAAATGTTAGTGACTGGCTAGTTAAAATGGAATATTGTGATTTCACAAGACTGTCTTAGAAGTTATCATTTGAAAATGTTCAATTTGAAAAATGTGCACTTAGATAAAATATAAAAATAAAGTGTTGCATATTGATATTTATCTGTTTCTATATATATTTATTGTGAGAAATCATTAAGATGATCAGTGTTTCCACAAAGATAAATATAATTAATTATTAATAATAACATAGAGTTAAAGGTAAGTTATTTAAGTGTGTATCAAACTGGTAGCCCTTCGCATTAATCAGTACCCAAGAAGTAGCTCTTGGTTTCAAAAAGGTTGGGGACCTCTGCCCTAGAGAATTGTAGCAAGCTACACTACAAGCCACACAGCAAAAGTAGCTTGCTACATTAAAGCTACATTATATAAATATATAAATTAATGTACAACTTTCCAACAAACAAGAGAAAAAATGCTCAGTTTGATTGTTTATTAGAATGAACACTAGCTAGAAACATGCCTTTTGTCTGGCTTTTTTACATTTCTTTTAAATTGCATACCATGTACCAAATGAGGGAAAAAACACAGGAAACAAATAAATATATAAAAGACAGTGTAACAATAATAGTAATAAACAAACACCATAATATATACTCTAATAGAGTATTTTCAGAACAGGCTAAATTAGTTTTAACAGAAACCATAGTGTCAAAATGACAAAGGAACAAAATATTTGTCTCACAAAAGAGACATTAAAGGGGAACTGCACTTTTTTGGAATTTTGCCTATTGTTCACAATCATTACGAAAGACATGACGGAATTGTTTGTTTTTTAATGCATTCTAACTTGTAAATAAACGTAAATAAATGTCAGCTTACAGTGGAGCCAATGGGAGGTACTCTATTCCGCCCATGAATCCAAAAAGCACCAAAAATACTCTATTTACATGTCGTGACTAGAATATTAACCATGTATTAGTGATATTGTTAATGTAAGCGCTAACACAGACAAACTATTTATAGCAGCACCGTGATCACCAGTTTATGCTGCTATGTTTATATCATCGAGTAGTCAGCTGTTTCCTCGCTTCCCTGCTCCTTGGAAGTTTATTGTACATTATAAATCATGCATCTTACCTGGATAGAAGAAGGCTAAGGCAAATTCCAACAAGTTGGTACATTTTGACAGCCACTTTAGACAAAAAAGTCGCTTGGCTCCACCTCCCTTTTCTTCGTGAGGATTATAAGTCATTTTTTATCTAAACAGGAATATAACAAGATTATATCAGTCGGCATCCTAATGACAGTAGACCTTGTACAGTAAGTGACATTTGATCGTGTTTGTTGGCTCTCATGAAGTCTGCAGTGAGCAGTAATCAGTTATGTTGTTGGGTAAAAAAGCTTACGTCGTGATGCGTTTTTAAAATAATGCGTCATGTATGCTTAAAATGATCAAACTATGTAATTATTACATCTTATTATACACGTGCCTGTTATTATCTTACATATAAAGTACTATCTATCTATATATAGTTAGATCAGGTATATAAAACCTTAATTGAGGTGTTTAGATGTTTTAGGCAACTTTTTTTTTTTTTAAGTGCACTTTCCATTATCAAACTCCATCTGCGCATGAACGAAATCAATAAATCTAAACATATTTAAAGTAAATATGTTCCTGACTGTGGAACAGAGTCAAACAAAATGACATTTTTCCCCAACTCCAGGTAATTATCTTAATGTAACTGAGAGTGTACATATGGAACCAAATGGCCCCAATAAGGGTCTATTACTTATAACTGTCATTTAGCTGCGGACACGATACAACTCCCTCTGGGGATACCCGCACTCCACTGTATGTATTTATTTTAGTGTGCCTTTTCTTTGGCCCACCCCTAAAATGTTATTCATTTTCTCTACCTACAGTAAATAAAAACAGCATATATCTATAGCTCGACATAAAACACTGACTTGTGTGGTGTTTGGGAACAGTTGATAATAGTTTTGTGAAGTAAAACTTTGAACTCAACTCACCTTAATGTGTGTCCCACATCTTCCATGTCGAGAGCAGTTTTGATTTGGGCTTACAAGTTAAACAACTAAAATGAATGTTTTGGGCATTGTTTTATCTAAACGCATACATTTGTCCAAATGTGGCCAAATAAACGTATTTTGGGTTTCCAGGATGTCATCTATATTGCTAAAAGAAAAATCTAAGGAAGAGAATCCCTCTGCCATCTTCAACTAGGTTTTTTTTTTGTTTAAATCGCCCGCTTGAAAATTCCTTCTTGTCTCCCTTGTCGTCATTTGGGGTGTGCGTGTCTGTTGTGATTTAACCTTTCTGGTTTAATGACCCACCCTATATTGCCTCTGATTGGCCTGTTCGTAATGTTTTGCACTAATCTTAACCAATCGTGACTCATCATAGTAAACCAACCAATCAACATGAACTTTTTTATATGTAAACCAACAAATCATCATTGATTTTTCCCGTATGTTTTTGTCCCCCGCCAGTGGAGTTGCACTAGTCCATTTCTCTCTTTTTTATCTTTTTCTTCTCCCTCTCTTTTCATTTGTAGATTGTAGCTTTGTAGCTAAGCTACCCGCTACATGGGTCTAAAAATAGCTAAGCTACGGAAATCGCTACTTGTTTAAAAAGTAGTGTAGCTACTGCCAAGATACTGGGTAATGTAGTTAAGCTACGTAGCTTTGCTACATGTAACGAACTACCGCCCAACACTGAGTATTAGTTATATTGTTGTTATAAGCGTTAATGTACATATATATATATAATGTATATATATATATATATATATATATATATATATATATATATATATATATATATATATATATATATATATATATATATATATATATATACATACATATGTACATACACACTATATATATATATATATATATATATAATGTGTATATATATATATATATATATACATATATATATATACATACATATGTACATACACACTATATATATATATATATATATATGTGTGTGTGTGTATATATATATATATGTGTGTATATATATATATATGTGTGTATATATTGATGTGTGTATGTATATAGATATGTGTGTATATAGATATGTGTATATATATATATGTGTGTGTATATATATGTTTGTGTATATATGTATATACTGTATATGTGTTTGTATATATATATATATATATATATATATATATATATATGTGTATATATATAGATATGTGTGTATGTATATATATATGTGTATATACTGTATATATATATACTGTATATGTATATATATACTGTATATGTATATATATACTGTATATATATATATATATATATATATATATATATATATATATATATACTTCATAGCGTAAGGTAGAGAGCCCCTTTAGTGCGTCGGTATCCAATCCATTCCACTTGTTCATATAGAAAATTCCCACATCACTCAAAATCCAGTCCGCATTTTTTTTATATGTATATATATATATATATATATATATATATATATATGTATATATATATATATATATATATATATATACATACACACACACATACATATAACCCTGGAGGTGTTTGGATGTTTTTTTAGGGGCTCCAAAGACAGAATTGAACGGCTCCCATAGGCTCCATTGTAAGCAGACTTTTGATCGAATGTATTTAATATTTAGAATGCATTAAAAAAATACATCCGTCGTCATGTCTTTCATAATGATTGTGAACGATCTGCAAAATTCCCTAAAAAGTGCAGTTCCCCTTTAAGGAAAAAAAGGCATCAACTGGAAGTTCAGCGATGGGGCTTTCGGTCTTACAGGCTGCAAGCTGTCATTGACCTTTGCATCACTCTTGACCTTTTCTTACTGGAACTGCAGCAGACGGTGGAGGTTTGTAGTAGAGTTCCCGCTCTAGGTGAGTGCGTGTGCCATCGCTTGGTGTTGCATTGCCATCGAGTCCATGATGATGATGCATGGTCCATGGGCCCACGTTTGGGATAGTCGCACTCCTTAACTCCTTGATGTAATCACTGATCGCTCACCAACCGTTGGTAGAGTAGCTCAAAGGACGTCCCACACCCGATCAGAAATTACCTCAAGAACGCAAATTGCATCTTGGGAGTATTCATTCAAACAAAGAGAGGAGTGACAAGGTTGCACCTTGTTGTTGTCTGTGAAATGCGATGCAGTGTGTTGACATTCAGTTTGCATCGCTGCTGTTTTAAAGCCGCTAGCAGAGAAGCATCGTGTTTTTACTGTTCCATTTCTACTAGTACTCTCTGCACAGTGTCTCCTTTTGCTAATTCGAGGATACATTTGTTCATAGACCTTCCTCACAGGAAACATTGAGACAAAGGAAGGTCTAATATTTTAAAAAGGATGGATATGAGCTGCCTGATTGTCAATTTAACCCTTGTGCAACCTTGAGATTAACTATACACACTTACTCTTAAGATCCAAAAGGGGTTCGCTCATAAAAGTGTTATATGTCAGCCAAATATATATATATATATATTTACTTTCAACACTTGAAATTGTTTAACAACTTCAGATCTATCTATAGATATTATTTATATGTTTTTGTTTTTTATGATCTTTTTGTAAAAAAAAAAAAGTGTTTTTTTTATAATGGGAAATGTAAAATTATGCAATATTTTAAAAAATTAAAATAAAATAAGTTGCCCGATTGTAGCTGAGATAGGTTCCAGCACCCCCCGCGACCCCGAACGGGACAAGTGGTAGAAAATGGATGGATGGATGGATGGATGGATGGATGGATGGAAGTTGCTGAGTGGAATATTTAAGGTTGGCTAATTACAGCGTTAAAGTAGGTGAATAATTCATGACAACATTGATTTTGATTCAATAGACAAGTAGACCAAAAAACAATTTTACAATGCATACTGAGCTACAATGAGAGAGAAAGTAGGCAGGACTTATATATATATATATATATATATATATATATATATATATATATATATATATATATATATATATATATATATATATATATATATATATATATATATATATACAGGTATGTATATATATATATATATATATATATATATATATATATATATATATATATATATATACAGGTATGTATATATATATATATATATATATATATATATATATATATATATATATATATATATATATATATATATATATATATATGTGTGTGTGTGCGAGTGCATGTGTGTGTGTGTGTTTATTTTCATGACTATTTACATTGTAGATTGTCACTGAAGGCATCAAAACTATGAATGAACACATGTGGAGTTATGTACTTAACAAAAAAAGGTGAAATAACTGAAAACATGTTTTATGTTTTAGTTTCTTCAAAACTGCCACCCTTTGCTCTGATTACTGCTTTGCACACTCTTGGCATTCTCTCAAGCTTCAAGAAATAGTCACCTGAAATGGTTTTCACTTCACAGGTGTGCCTTATCAAGGTTGATTAGTGGAATTTCTTGCTTTATCAATGGGGTTGGGTCCATCAGTTGCATTGGCGTTGTTGGGCCTATTTTAGGGGGGCTCAAGCCCCCCTAAATAATTTGGTGTTAAAAAAAAAAATTATTATTATTTTTTTTTTTTTTTTTTTATACAAATACATGCCGACATATTCATTATAAAGTGGCCCGAATATGAGTTTAAATAAATAATCATATAACCTGTCATTATTCACTCTGTTTCCCCTCACTTCATAGCGTAAGGTAGAGAGCCCCTTTAGTGCGTCGGTATCCAATCCATTCCACTTGTTCATATAGAAAATTCCCACATCACTCAAAATCCAGTCCGCATTTTTCTGCGACGTTGCTTGCGGTCCTTGGACTTGTTCCTATAGAAAATGCCCACATCACTCAAAATCCAGTCCGCATTTTCTCTGCGACCTTGCTTGCGGTCCTGCAGGTGTACGAAGCACATTAGCACACAGCACTGCAGAACAAGAACCTTGTGTCTGCAATTGTAAATAATTTAGTTTTTAAGTTTTGTGTTTCTTGTAGAATCTATATAAAGTAATATACATTAGCCTATTGTTAAAATAATGAAAAAAACATCATTAAATATATTTGTTTTATTGTATTGTTACATTAATAGCTGTTGTATTATTATAGGATGGCTTGTTAAACATTTCATAGGATTTTCAGAGGGTGGAAAAACCAAGACATTTAATGTAAAATGAATAAACACATAAAAAGAAAAAGAAAAAAAATGGTTAAAAGCCATCGTCCTGGGGAGCATTTCATTTCGTCCAGTGCATTTTTTTTTACCGTCCCCTCAAGCCCTGGAAGTTACATTTTATTGTTTGCATTATTTCTTTCAGCATTGTACTTTGAAGATGGTCCCTCAGCTCTTTGACAGCTTTGGCTCTTTTTTAAATCAGCAGACGGACTCTTAGTCTTTCTTAATTACAGTATATATAAACGTTTCTCATTTCTATTCAGACTTCCATATATCTTTAATTTCCTTAACGGCTTGCCATAATATATATGTATATATATAAATATATTATATACAAGCCAAATTATCCCGATCCAGATATTACTTTAATTCAAGTAATTAAGTAATATTTCCAGGGCTTGAATTTACAACCATTTTAGTCACATATGTGCCCAAAATGTAATCTGTGCAACTTCAAAATATTTGGGAACAAACAATTATTGTATTGTGAGCTAAAGTGGTGGCATTAGCCTCTATGTTGTGAATGAATAACATAGACTCTATGTTATTAATTCACAACATAGAGGCTAATGCCATGACTTTCATTGTCTTTCAGTGTATTTTGAAGGATCATGCAAGTAATTATTTCTTGTTTATGCTGTAAACAAAATGTCACTGTGCAAACCCATGTTTGTTGTTGTACTGAACACAGATTGAAAATAAACCGACTGAAATAATAATAATAACAATGATTAATTTCTAAGTCTTTGTTAGCCGTTTGTGAAGTTTTGTGCTTGTGTGCTACGTTCGCTCGCATCCTGTGCATCTCCTGGGGCCTAAGCCCCCCCCTGTCCTTAAAAGCTAGTGACGCCCCTGATCAGTTGTGTTGTAAATGAGAAGGTGTGTCCAAACTTTTGGCCTGTACTGTATGTACATATGTATGTATATGTATATACACTACCGTTCAAAAGTTTGGGGTCACCCAAACAATTTTGTGGAATAGCCTTAATTTCTAAGAACGAGAATAGACTGTCGAGTTTCAGATGAAAGTTCTCTTTTTCTGGCCATTTTGAGCGTTTAATTGACCCCACAAATGTGTTGCTCCAGAAACTCAATCTGCTCAAAGGAAGGTCAGTTTTGTAGCTTCTGTAACGAGCTAAACTGTTTTCAGGTGTGTGAACATGATTGCACAAGGGTTTTCTAATCATCAATTAGCCTTCTGAGCCAATGAGCAAACACATTGTGCCATTAGAACACTGGAGTGATAGTTGCTGGAAATGGGCCTCTATACACCTATGTAGATATTGCACCAAAAACCAGACATTTGCAGCTAGAATAGTCATTTACCACATTAGCAATGTATAGAGTATTTCTTTAAAGTTAAGACTAGTGTAAAGTTATCTTCATTGAAAAGTACAGTGCTTTTCCTTCAAAAATAAGGACATTTCAATGTGACCCCAAACTTTTGAACGGTAGTGTAAATATATATATATATATATATATATATATATATATATATATATATATATATATATATATATATATATATATATATATATATATATATATATATATATATATATATATATATATATATATATATATATATATATGTGTGTGTGTGTGTGTGTGTGTGTGTGTGTGTGTGTGTGTATATATACTGTATATGTATATATATATATATATGTGTGTGTGTGTGGGTATATATATATACATGTGTGTGTATATACATTTATATATAAGTGTATATACATTTATATATATGTGTTTGCGTGTGTGTGTGTGTGTATATGTGTGTGAAGATTTATATTTATGTATGTATGGGTGTATATATATATATGTATGTATATATCTTTTGAGAAAGAACGTCATTAAAAGGTCGCCAAGTAGACAACCCTGCGCTGAGGTGTGTGTGAAAAATTAAGAAGTAAAGACCCTCCTTAGGTTGCTTCTGATTCGTTTACACTCTGTGGTGCCTTCTGTGGTTGGCATTCAGGCACAAGAATTTATGGATTGGTCTGGGATTGGTTCTTTCAATAAGTCAATCAGAATTACTGTCTGCTATGTTGCTCTGTCATTGTTAGTCGCAAACGACAACGGTACTCTCGTATCACGTCATCAAAGAAATCTTGCAAGGTTAGAGCGGCCATATTTTTGATTCATGACTTTCCAAACGGACATCGACCGATTCATATCACATATAGATCCATCCAGAGGCTCGCCAAACAATGTATTTATGTCTCTAAAGTAAAAATTTATCGGTTTGTACCGATTAATTTTTACACTCCTAATATGTATGTATATACTGTTTGTGATACACAGTGTTGGGACTAACTTACTGTAACGCCGTTAGTTTCGGCGGTAACTAGTAATCTAACGCGTTATTTTTTATATTCAGTAACTCAGTTACCGTTACTACATGATGCGTTACTGCGTTATTTTACGTTATTTGTTATGTAGTATCGGCTAGAAACAGAAGATCTGAGTGTGTTTTATTGCAGCGCTGCAGTGACGTGCTTCTGATTCTTCCTCTGCGCTCTCTGTGTGTCTGGGTGTGGGAAGAGGAGGAGTGGGGAGGGGGGTGCGCAGTACAACGTAAACCGTTGGCCAACCAAAAAGTAACCACAGAACAATAGTGTTCTGTGGTTACTTTTTGATTGGCCAAGCAGACGTGACGACAGGCTGTCCTCACTCAGGTCCACACGGACATGGAGGGGGCGTGCCTTAAATTCGGGAGAATGGTTGTCCCGGGGAGAGGCACTGAAATTCGGGAGGGTTGGCAAGTATGAGATATTCTCACTACTTTTCTTTTGTCGAGCACAAAGAAAAGAACATTTTAGTTAAATGTAAGTTGTGTCTTGGATCAAAGATCCCGTCTACTGCCCAAAACAACAATTCAAATCTGCCTGCTTAGGCTTTGTGTATGTCACGTGTGTCTTCCTTAGGTGAAGCCAGGTTTACAGCTATGTTGTTGTTATGCTGTTTGTTACTTACTGTATGTATGTTATGTTGCAGCTATTTAAAATAGTTATGTCAATTTGTTCTGGCCTGAAATAAATTGGCCCTTTGAAACATATCTTTGTCTTTGTGTGTTGTATGTAGACCACATTGCTTAGCAGAGTTCAGTGATGCAAATGCATGTCTAGTTGATCAACACATTGTATTATTCTCCAGTGCAATAACAGTACTGAAATGAAGGCTAAAAGGGCATTAATGGGAGCTTTAAAAAAAAAAAGTAGAAGAATTAACTAAATAGTTACTTTTCACAGTAACACATTACTTTTTGGTGTAAGTAACTGAGTTAGTAACTGAGTTACTTTTGAAATAAAGTAACTAGTAACTGTAACTAGTTACTGGTTTTCAGTAACTAACCCAACACTGGTGATACATATATTTGTATACATGTATGTATACATATGTGCGTGCGTGCGTATATGTATATCGGTGTGTGTATATAGGGTTTCCCCTAAACTATGGTGTGTGTATATAGGGCAGTGGTTCTTAACCTTTTTGGAGGTACGGAACCCCACCAGTTTCATATGCGCATTCACCGAACCCTTGTTTAGTGAAAAATTAAATTTGTTATTTTTTTTTCACATTCTAGACAAAGTTTTATGTTTTTGGTAACACTTTAGTATGGGGAACATATTCTAAGTAACAAAGACTTAATTTAGAGTTTTTTGGACACTAGGGGAATTGATTGATTGATTGAATCTTTTATTAGTAGATTTCACAGTGAAGTACATATTCGGTACAATTGACCACTAAATGGTAACACCCGAATACGTTTATATATTGATATATACTATCAAATATATACTAACATCATAATACAGTCATCACACAAGATAATCATCAGAGTATATACATTGAATTATTTACATTATTTACAATCCGGGGTGTGGGATATGGAGGGGGGGTGGGGGGTGTAGGTTTGGTTGGTATCAACACTTCAGTCATCAACAATCAGCATCAACAATTGCATCATCAGAGAAATGGTAATTGAAACAGTGTAGGACTGACTTGGTAGGATATGTACATCAAGTAGTGGACATAGAGAGAGAGGTCAGAAAGTATAAGAAAAAGTGTCTACATTTGATTATTTACAATCCGAAGAGGTATTATGTGGAAGGGAGGGTGTTAGTTTAGGGTTGTAGTTGCCTGGAGGTGTTCTTTTAGTGCGGTTTTGAAGGAGGATAGAGATGCCCTTTCTTTTACACCTGTTGGGAGTGCATTCCACATTGATGTGGCATAGAAAGAAAATGAGTTAAGACCTTTGTTAGATCGGAATCTGGGTTTAACGTGGTTAGTGGAGCTCCCCCTGGTGTTGTGGTTATGGCGGTCATTTACGTTAAGGAAGTAGTTTGACATGTACTTCGGAACATATTCTAAGTAACAAAGACTTAATTTAGAGTTATTTGGTTAGGGACCCCGACTTAAACAAGTTGAAAAACTTATTGGGGTGTTACCATTTAGTGGTCAATTGTACGGAATATGTACTATACTGTGCAATCTACTAATAAAAGTTTCAATCAATCAAAAAAAGGGTTAGGGTTAGAGGGTTAGGGCCAGGGTTAGGGTTATAATAAGGCCATGCCGAATAAGGCATTAATAAGTACTTAATAATGACTAGTTAAGAGCTAATATGTTACTAATTTGCATGTTAATAAGCAACTAATTAATGGTGAATATGTTCCCCTTACTAAAGTGTCACCATGTTTTATTACTGGTGCACCGTGCATGAACATCACCTTGTTCAAAGAACAAAACCAACACAGTGCATAAACTCACAACAAATTACACACCTGCAAATCAGTGTGACTTCTGCTGTTGCTGTATCCGTAATACGCCGATAGGGAGAAGTTTTTATTTACACGATGAGTCGGGTGTGTTTTGACCTCTGCCGAACCCCTGAGCCCGACTCACCGAACCCCTAGATCGAACCCAGGTTAAGAACCACTGATATAGGGTTTCCCCTAAACTGCCAAGATACCTGTGGTGGTGGGGGCGTGGTTATGGGTGTGGTCACCATGATGTCATCGAGTAATTTGCATAATTTGCTATGATATGATTTTCTGTTAAAAGGCTCAAACTGTATACATACATTTAAAACAAATGTGTTATTAATTAGCATTAACATATGTTTTTACCGTTTTGCCATATTTTAAATTGTTGCTGCTTTTTGTACAATGTACTTTGTTGAGATTTTTTCAAGTGTTAACAGACTTTTAATGACTTTTTTTTAATTAAAAACAACTAGCAACAAATCTCACATCTTCTGGTGTTATTATAAAATGTACTCGTGTTTAGAGACTTCTGTCCCTTGATGTCCCTGACGAAAGAAGAGAGTTGCAGCGAGCGTGATGTCACACTTGCTTCACGCTGTTGCTCCAGTTGGACTGTCTCTCCTTAAAAGCCGCCACTGTCCTTTTAATATTTGCACATTTTGTAGATGGCTGTATGCGGGTATATCTGCTATATATATATATATATATATATATATATATATATATATATATATATATATATATATATATATATATATATATATATGTATATGTATATATGTATATATATATATATATATATATATATATATATATATAATCACGTCCACATCGCAGACATGCTGACAACGCTCCAGACAATGGCGTGCATTTTGTTTACATCCTGTCTTGGTAGCGTGGTTTTCGGTGATCAGTCTTTTTCCGGTGGTCAAGTTTCGGTACATCACTTGTCAATAGTGTGCAAATAATAGGCTATATCTATCAATTCATACTGTAACAACCAGCTAATGTTAATGTTTTATGTTTGTGTGGTTTGGATTTGATGTCAAGTTTTTCCTATGTTTGGAAACACACCGTCCATGCCTGAAAGGTGATTGGCGAGAATGAGGGTGTGTTGTTGTGTGTTTGGAGAAGCGCAGACAAAGTGTGTGCACGGGAGGTAAAACCTGTTGGAATTGTGCCGTTGTTATCATAAGTTTGGTAATAAAAGTTAAAAATAGCGTCAGACTTTGTGTGATTTCTTCTGGGGGCTACAATATATTATATTACTTTAATTTGTTTTCAAGTAAAAAAAACAAGAAACAAACTTATTTTCAAGGTGTGGCGGTAGTAAGAATGCCATAGCGGTGTGCCACATTCAATTACATTAGGGAAAACCCAATATGTATGTGCTTATATATGTAGATGTGTATACATGTGTATATATATATACATATATATGTGTATATATATATATATATATATATGTATATATATAAATACATATATATGTATATATATATATATATATATATGTATGTATGTATATATATATATATATATAAATATAGTGTGTATATATATATAGTGTCTATGTATATATATATATAGTGTGTATGTATGTATATATATATAACAATAGTGTGTATGTATATATGTATGTACATATATATATATATATACATATAAATATAGTGTATATATATATATAACTGCCCAAAATTATTTTTATTTCGGCAGTTTAACTCATTTACCTCATCAAATTTGTAAGAATTATGCTCATGGTTTTCTGGTGCCATCAGGTGGTTAAGGGGCAAAACTACACCAAAACAGTATTTTCTTGTTTTTCATTTGGCAAGAATGAGATTCATTCGGTTTTCGTGGAAAAAGCATATTGATATACCAGGATTACAGTCTGGCGGAAATAATTATTTAGAGAAAGTGTGTATACTTTGTTCTTTTAACAACATTGCAATAAAAAAAACTACTGCAATTTTATAACAATGTGAAAAACGCACTGGTGAAATTTCAGATCGCTAACCTCCAGACTGAACAACCATATCACAAAATGAACACATGAAATGTACGTTTTGGTCCCTAGGGTTGCACAAGGGTTAAAACCTAACATGGATCAAAATCCACATTTACACCAAGCAGTACAGCTTCTGACTAAAGGTTGCTTAAAACAGTACAGATTAATTGTATTGGTATTCTTTTAACAACGATTCTCATTGTAAACCGGTCTAAAATGGCATTGTCACAAAAAAGATATGAGTAAAAATGGAATGGATCCCGCCTCAGTCCATCACACATCAGCTCTGCATGGCTCTCACTTGTTATTCTCTCTCCAGAATCAAGAAATCCTCAGCAACCTCGAGTCGGCATCAATGCGCATCGTCAAGCCTCCTTCCTCCTCCTCCGCCGCCCGGACCGGGCCCTCCCCACAACCGCAACAGCTGAGCCAGGCCGCAGCCTCGCCGCTCATGGCCACCTCCCCGACCCCCGGCCCCAGCTACGTCCCCACGCCGGACAGCGGCAGTGGGCTGCGGATGGCCACCATCCAGGAGGACAACAGCAGCGACTCTCACCCAGGGGAGGAGGTGGGCCAGGGGGACGACTTTCCAACCGCAGGAGCCTACTCGTCGGCTACGAGATCCTCCTACGAGGATCTGACAGAGCAGAGCCCGTCGGCCAGGGAAAGGAGGCGCCTCATGAGACAGGAGTGCTTTGACGCCAAAGAGACCCAGTGCTGAGTCCAATCTCAACAGTGTGTAACTAACATTGACGTGTGTATGCATTTGTCACAATGAACCATCTTAGATGGAAGTGTCGTTTATGTTTGATAGTATAAAAAAAAAAAAAGCCCTCTGCCTGTGACCAGTACCTCAAAAACACCTTCTAGTCAGTATTTGAACTATGTGTTGCAATGCTAAACACAAGTTACTGCACTTTCTAACAATTACTGCTGTGAGTTCTAGTGTACGCATGACTGGATGATTGATTGTTTTATATACGCTATCCTGTGTCACAATCTAGTCATGCTCCCCTGCCTTCAAAACACTGTTGTGCCTTTCCTGGAGACTTAGTTAATGCCACAATGGGAAAATTGAAGTGGGCATCCTGTTGCGAAAACTGTGAGCTACTCAAATTTACTGTGTTCTATTTTCTGTCTTCATATCAATTCATGACTCACCACTGACGCCTGCTATTCTAAAAGTTTAGGTCCAGTCAGAGTGATGTAGTTAACATATGGATGTGAACTGTTACCCGATGGAAAAAGTGACATGTTTTTGTACTCTTATTCATGTTCAAATTATGTTCCTTGCTTGCATTGCTTACCCAAATATTAAAAACATTTTATTGTGCACCGTCATTTGTAACATTATTGCAGCATGAAGGCAGGTCAGTGCATTGGGCTCCACATTGAGAATCCTTCAAATGTATCGATTAAATGTTGTCCGGTTTTTTTTCACTGCTGCAGGCTGATCTCCGGGTTCCCAGCTTCCACATCGCCCCAGTAGGGAAGGATAAAAGGTAGATGAGCCACTCTGCTCTCCAGCAGCTGCCAAAGGTGCCGCATCACAAACTGGTTGCCTTTCTCGGAGAGATGGAGGCCATCTGACAGGTAAACTCTGAAGTCCTGCCAAGACAAAACAATTTGAAAGACATGCATTTTACAATTATAGTTATCCCTCGTTCACCGCTGTTAATTGATTCCGAAAGCAGGAATCATCCATCCATCCATTTTCTACCGTTTGTCCCTTTTGGTGTCGCGGGGTGTGCTGGAGCCTATCTCAGCTGCATTCGGGCGAAAGGCGGGGTACACCCTGGACAAGTTGCCACTTCATCACAGGGCCAACACAGATAGACAGACAACATTCACACACTAGGGCCAATTTAGTGTTGCCAATCAACCTATCCCCAGGTGCCTGTCTTTGGAGGTGGGAGGAAGCCGGAGTACCCGGAGGGAACCCACGCAGTCACAGGGAGATTATGCAAACTCCACACAGAAAGATCCCGAGCCCGGGATTAAACTCAGGATTACTCAGGACCTTCGAATTGTGAGGCGCATGCACTAACCTGTTCCACCGTGCTGCCCGCAGGAATCCTTATCAAATGAATATTTTCATAGCTGAATACATTTTTTTAACATCATGACAGCCTTCCAGAAATGAAAAGACACCTCTTCACTTTTGTAATCCAATATACAGTATTAATGCTGCCTGAGGCTGAGCCAATCGACCACAAGACTGAAAGGCGAGCTCCGATTAATTTGGTTTCATTAAGTGTCTAATACTACTAATAGTAATTATATTTTTAGTTCATTTAGACATTTTTATGCTTGACTATGCATGATTTTAGACAAAACTTTAGAGAAAATTATTCAAAATAAATATGCAATTTGATGAGGGATCAGTGTACTCATGGAAATATTAGATTAAATGTAAGTACTGTAAATTCAGAAGATTTTAAAGGGGGAGGGCACTTTCTGGAATTTCTTGGCTAACGCAAAATAAAAAAATTCTTATACATTAAAAAAAATTTAACTACAAAAAAGCACTATCAATGAAATAAAACAGACAAAGATCGGTGTACAAATTTCACTGAAACATTTATAGGCAATTTTGTCTACTGTAAAATGATAATTGTAAATCCACAGCAATAAATTGCATACTTTCACAGTAACATTTACAATAATGTACTGTAACTGCAGAGCTGTGATTTTATAATTAATTACAATAAAGTTAAATGCTGTAACTTCAGTTACTCTCGTTTTAACAACATACTCCGCCTACTGTACAAGAGTGTGCAACGTAGTCTACGGAACCCCTTAAAGGGGAACTGCACTTTTTGGGGGAATTTTCCCCCATCATTCACAATCATTACGAAAGACATGACGGATGGATTTTTTGTAATGCATTCTAAATACTAAATAGGTTCGATCAAAATTCCACTTACAATGGAGCCTATGGGAGCCGTTCAATTCTGCCTATAGAGCCCCTAGAAAATAACCATACACCTCCATTAGGGTATTATATACATGTTGTAAGTATACAGTATATGTAATGTAGTAACGGGTGCATTTAAAGGCCTACTGAAATGAATTTTTTTTTATTCAAACGGGGATAGCAGATCCATTCTATGTGTCAAACTTGATCATTTCGCGATATTGCCATATTTTTGCTGAAAGGATTTAGTATACAACGACGACGATAAAGTTCGCAACTTTTGGTCGCTGATAAAAAAAAGCCTTGCCTATACCGGAAGTAGCGTGACGTCACAGGAGGAAGGATTCCTCACAATTCCCCGTTGTTTACAATGGAGCGAGAGAGATTCGGACCGAGAAAGCGACGATTACCCCATTAATTTGAGCGAGGATGAAAGATTCGTGGATGAGGAACGTTAGAGTGAAGGACTAGAGAGGCAGTGCAGGGTGTATGTTTTTTCGCTCTGACCGTAACTTAGGTACAAGGTCTCATTGGATTCCACACACTCTCCTTTTTCTATTGTGGATCACGGATTTGTATTTTAAACCACCTCGGATACTATATCCTCTTGAAAATGAGAGTCGAGAACGCGAAATGGACATTCACAGTGACTTTTATCTCCACGACAATACATCGTTGACGCACTTTAGCTACGGAGCTAATGTGATAGCATCGGGCTCAAATGCAGATAGACACAAAATTTTAAAAAACCCTGACTGGAAGGATAGACAGAAGATCAACAATACTATTAAACCATGAACATGTAAATACACGGTTAATAATTTCCAGCTTGGCGAAGCTTAACAATTGAAGCTAACTACGGAGCGGCGGCGGGCGTTGTAGCTTTCGACGGCACCCCTGCCGCCATCAGAGTCGGCAAGAAACATATATTTCCCCGAAGTTACGTACGTGACATGCACATAGCGACACGCACGTACGGGCAAGCGATCAAATGTTTGGAAGCCAAAGCTGTACTCACGGTAGTGCGTCTTCTATCCAACTCAAACACAACACAGCCTCCTGATTGTGTTGCTGTAGTCTGCCGCTAATACACCGATCGCACCTACAACTTTCTTATTTGCAGTCTCCATTGTCCATTAAACAAATTGCAAAAGATTCACCAACACAGATGTCCAGAATACTGTGGAATTGTTCGATGAAAACAGAGCAGTTTGTATGGTGACACATTGGGTACGAATACTTCCGTTGCCGTCGTGACGTCACACGCATACGTCGTCATACAAAGACGTTTCCAACCGGAAGTTTAGCGGGAAATTTAAAATTGCACTTTATAAGTTAACCCGGCCGTATTGGCATGTGTTGCAATGTTAAGATTTCATCATTGATATATAAACTATCAGACTGCGTGGTCGGTAGTAGTGGGTTTCAGTAGGCCTTTAAAGTAATAATTTGTACTTATTTTGAAAATTTTAAGCATACACGGCGCAATAATTTTAAAAAATGCATCACATGTGCTTTTTTTTTCTACACTGATTTTTGCTCACTGTAGACTCTAGGAGCCAACACACATAATAAAACATCACTTACTGTACAAGGTCTGCTGTCATTAGGACGCCGACTGCTGGGATGTTCATATATTCCCATTTAGGTGAAAAATTTCTCAAAATCCTTGCGAAGAAACAGGGTGGGAGAACGAGCGCATTTCGTGTCGTCTTCGCCAGTTCCAGGTCCTAAAGGCTGTCAATGTGTCCCAACTTGTCAGATTATATTCTCAGCCATCTACTTTTCAGGTGAGGCATGATTTATGGTCTACAATAAATTTCAGGGAGCAAGGAAGCAGCAGACCACTCGATGATCTAAACATAGGCACACAAGTTTGATCACGGCGCCGCAATAAATAGTTGGTCTGCGTTAGGGCTTATAATACCAATATCACAAATACTTGGTTAATATTCAAGTCACAAAATGTAAATGGGGTATTGTTGGCGCTTTTTGAATGGTTATTTACTGGATTTTATGGGCGGAATGATGGAGCTCCCATTGGCTTAGCCAGGTGACTTTTATTTACGTTTATTTAGAAAATGGCTGAATATTTAGAATGCATTAAACAAATCCATCCATTGTCATGTCTATCATGATTGTGAACGATAGGCCAAATTCCAAAAAAAAGTGCAGTTCCTCTTTAAGAGACAAATCTGTTAAAATGTACAGTATTTTTTTGTGCTATTACACACCACTATGATTAACCTGTGTGAAGTTGGCCCCCCACCCCTCGCAAAACTCTGTGGAAATAGGCTCATTCGTTTGGCTTGGTTTTGGCAGTTGAAGTGATCGTTTGTGCTGCTTTCGTTTCCGAGTTATTAAAGATTATTTCAAAGGTCTATCTAAACGCTTATTTATTTTGAACAAGGTTAAATACAGTTTTCCGTATAACACAATGATAATGTTATATTGCTCAATTATTCTACCTTATTTCAATTATTGTGTAGAAATATGGGGAAATACAAATCACAGCAACGTAATGCCTTTATTTCTTTCACAGAAAAGAGTAATTTGTATTATTTTTAAAGTAGGATACAGAGACCACACAAAAACATTCTTCATTAGGGCAGGATTATTAAAACTAAAACACATTGCAGAATTGCATACTCTATTAGTGATGTTCAATGCTAGAAATAAAGTTATTTCGAAGGACTTACAAAAGTTATTTGTGTTCACGTCTGAAGATGAGAACCACAGAGGCCGTATGATTTTAAACATCTAAGAGTGCGAACAAATTTGAAACAAATGTGCTTGTCTGTTGCTGGTGTGAAAGCATGGAATTCTCTAAAGAAAAACTTAAAAAGTTGCAAGAATATTTTTGAATTTAAAAAGAGTTACAAAAAGAAACAACTGAAATTATATCAAACTGATTTTTGATTTTGATTTGGCGTGTTATAGTGAAAATGCTTAAACGAAAATTAAAAAGTATGTTGGAGTTCGGATGTTGGTGGAGGGAACAGTGATAAAGTCATCTAAAATAATTTGTGTTAAAAAGGGGGCAGATAAATAGAAGAATATCATTCTTCCATCTGCTCCTTTCTGATCATGGAAATGTATAAGAAACAAAAAACAATGAAAGTGTCAACTGTGCGTGGCTCGTATATATGCATTTTCATGAAAGGAATAAAAATAAATGATGATGAATGAAAGGTCAATCAAAGGTCCTCCAGCACCCCTGTTCTCTAAATTAAGTCCAAATTAAGACAAATTAGTTTCATTTGTTTGTGCTGCAAACATTTTTGGTCGAGCTATTATAGTTTTTAATTTATTAACGTTTTATGGTTTTTATGTTAACATGTAATTAAGTTATTTAGGAAGTGACGTCACGACAAAACCGGAATTCTCGTTTTCGACTCAATAAAAAAAAAATCCTCTATGGTTTGTGCTATGTTTTTTCTGGTTTGTGCCATTGAAATCGTTAATTGTGTTGCTAATATTTATGGGTTATTAATAACGTATCAAATGAGCAACATGAACTACGCTTTACTGCCACTGGGGTGTGGTAGACAGACTGGTACACCTGTGGAATTGAAAGTTTAACTACACTTTTGGCCTATGTATGTTTGACCACTAGAGTTGTATACAAAGCTTAATCCAGAAATGCAAGGTTAATTAGTCTTTTAATTTACTGTAAAATACCATTAAATTGTTGTGAAATATAAGGGTAATGTATACAATAATTTGTTGTAATGTTACAGAACATTTTGATTACAGTATTTCACTGCATATACTTGTTACCCCGTAGCTCAGAGCCTGTACGTTGGGAGTTTAACCCGGTGGACGAGAAGATAGCTTCCCTCATTACCAGAGGGTACACTCACCTCTGGGTCCTCTGGTGAGGGGACAAGTCCTGACTGCTGTTTTTGCTTACGCACCAAACAGCAGTTCAGAGTACCCACCCTTTTTGGAGTCCTAAGAGGAAGTACTGGTGAGTGTACCCTCGGTGATTCCCTTGTTCTACTGGAGGACTTCAATGCTCACATTGGTAACGACAGTGAGACCTGGAGAGGTGTGATTGGGAGAACACCATGTTCAAACATAAGGGTGTCCATATGTGCACTTGGCACCAGGACATCCTAGGCCGCAGTTCGATGATTGACTTTGTGGTTATATCATCGAATTTGCGGCCTCATGTTTTGGACACTCGGGTGAAGAGAGGTGCGAAGCTTTCAACCGATCACCACCTGGTGCTGAGTCGGCTCCGATGGTGGGGAAGGATGCCAGACAGACCTGGCAGGCCCAAACCAGGCATGTGACTTGAACTTAATGAAAACGACTGAAAATAAGTCCGGGGGCCGCAGTATTTACAACCTTACTGGTCTTCACTTCACAGCGACAGATGGTTCATCTAGTTATTTACATTATTTACACATTACTTTGGCATTTTTGTTTTAATGGTTTTGACATGAGCCATCCATCTTCTTCCGCTTGTCCGAGGTCGGGTCGTGGGGGCAGCAGCCTAAGCAGGGAAGCCCAGACTTCCCTCTCCCCAGCCATTTCGTCCAGCTCCTCCCGGGGGATCCTTAGGCGTTCCCAGGCCAGCTGGGAGACATAGTCTTCCCAACGTGTCCTGGGTCTTCCCCATGGCCTCCTACCGGTCGTACATGCCCGAAACACCTGTTCGGGTGGCATCCTGACCAGATGCCCGAACCACCTCATCTGGCTCCTCTCGATGTGGAGGAGCAGCGGCTTTAGTTTGAGCTCCCCCCGGATGACAAAGCTTCTCACCCTATCTCTAAGGGAGGAAGCTAATTTCGGCCGCTTGATCTTTTCCTTTCAGTCATAACCCAAAGCTCATGACCATAGGTGACGATGGGAACGTAGATCGATCGGTAAATTGAGAGCTTTGCCTTCCGGCTCAGCTCCTTCTTCACCACAACGTATCGATACAGCGTCCACAATACTGAAGACGCTGCACCGATCCGCCTGTCGACCTCACGATCCACTCTTCCCCCACTCGTGAACAAGACTCTGAGGTACTTGAACTCCTCCACTTGGGGCAAGGTCTCCTCCCCAACCCGGAGATGGCACTCCACCATTTTTTTTTACATGAGCCTTCCTGGCAAATTTCTGAGCAGCTTGCATTTCTTTTTTGTTTCTGCTTTAGTGGATTCTGCCTTGGATTTTATATAGCCAATTTATGTCTCTCAACTTCTAACTGCTCCAAATGCAAAAATCATAAAGAGTACATAAAATGTTTATTCTATTGGCTAACTTCCTTTATCTGAATAGCCATTTGTGATTCATAGCATGAAATAACAAATATCTTGCAGTCATGTTGTTAATGTTTCAAAATGATTCAACAATTCAATGTCAAAATATAAACAGTAGAAATAATTAACAAAATGTCAGCTACTGTCTTGTTCTAAAACACCAATTAAAATGAGATGTATCATTTAGACAGGCTATACTGTAGCAAAAGTCATCACATGTGTGTTCTTAAATGTGTATTTCACATCTTCCATGTCGAGAGCAGTTTTGATTTGGGCTTACATGATAAACAACTAAAATGAATGATTTGGGCATTGTTTTATCCAGACGCATACATTTGTCCAAATGTGGCCAAGTCAACGCATTGTGGGTTTCCTGGACGTCATCTAAATCGCTAAAAGAAAAATCTAAGAAAGAGAATCCCTCTGCCATATTCCACTAGTTTTTTTTATTATATAAATCGCCCGCTTGAATATTCCCTCTTCTCTTCTCCGACTCTCTCATCGTCATTTGAGATGTGCATGTCTGTTGTGATTTCCCTTCCTGGTTCGATGACTCGCCCTATCTTACCTCTGATTGGCCTGACCGTAATGTTTTGCCCTAATCTTAACCACTCGTGACTCATCATAGTAAACCAACTAACCAAACATGGATGTCCTTATACGTAAACCAAACAATCATCAATGATTTTTCCCGTATATTTTGTCCCCTGCCCGCGGAGTTGGACTAGTCCATTTATCTCTTTCTCTTCTCCCTCTCTCTTCTTTTGTAGCATGTCGCTTAGCTAACCGCTACATGGATCTAAAAAATAGCTAAGGTACGGACATTGCTACTTGTTTAAAAAGTAGCAAAGCTACTGGGAAATGTCGCTACGTAACTTTGATTTTTATGTTCATAATTTTTAATGGAAAACTGTAGTTTTTACCACTGCAGATGTCCGTAGTGATTATGGGAAAACCGTAGTTGTTGGCAAAACATTTTGACCGTAGACACCCATGCAAATCCTACTTTCTACGTGTTTTTTTTTCATGAAATATTGAAATAATACCCAACCTGTCCATCTTTCTGCATGAGCGTCCACAAGTCCAAGACATCAGCACCACACTGAGCAGCTGCTTGGACACAAGCCTGAGAGTATTGCCCGGCCATCGAGTTGAGACGATTGAGGGGACAACCTGGAGAAATTCAGTCATAAAATCTGTGAAAAAATCTTTCATATACTGTGTCCATCTACCTTTAAGGGTGCACTCTTTTTCCCATGCCGTTTCATTAACAGGAGGAGGGGTGATGAAGATGACTTTCCCTGCAGGGACCCCCACTGTGGCAAGGAACCTGCTCATGTCTTTCAGGTTGTCAGAGTACTCATGCAGAGGAACGTGTTGCTGAGGGTTTTTATCTATAAACATGACAAGAGACCCAAGTCAATATGTTATATGTGCTCCAGTGTTATTCAGTTGTACCTTCCAGAGCAGAGTCGTTAGCTCCAAAAAAGACAGTGACAGCTGCTATGTTGTCTGCTGACCCCTCATTGTTTAAGATCCTTGGAAGAACTACCCTGGCCCATCTGGAGTTGTAGCCAGACAGCCCTCGGTTCACAACATCACACTTTCTGAAGAAACAAACCATGTATTCAAACACTTGCCGGATCCCTGAAGTCTGTCAAAAAGTCTAATGAAAGAACCTTGTTAATTTGTCCGCGATGCCTGAACCCCATCCATTGACCTGGAAGGAAAACTGAAAACAAACCCTGAGCTAGCAAGATAATAGCTATCAAACTAAAGCGACTAAAAAAAACACAGTTAAAACTGACTGACACAAACCCGACGCCACATTGAGAGTAAGAGTTTACCTGTGTGATGGAATCGCCGAATAAAATAACTTTAGGCCAAATCAACGTTTTGATTTTGGACATGTTGAAAATCGTTGTGGTCGCGCCATTCAACAGCAAGTGACGCTAGATCTTTGCGCATGCGCAATATTACCCAAAAATATATACCGGATGTACAATAAATATTTTACAAATAAAAACTACGGTGTTAATTATAAACATTACAATGTAATGTTTTAGAATTATTGTCGTAGGTTATCAATGACGACCCTGGTCCATAGCACATAATACAGTACAGTAGGCGGCGGTATGCACCTGTCAAACTCGACTCTGGTCAAACTATGGGGCAAGACTATAGTGTACTTGTATACATCTATAGGAGGCCTGGGCAATTATTTTGAATTGGGGGGCCAAATTTAAAGAAAAAAAAGTGTCTGGGGGCCGGTATATCTATTTTTAGGAACACTAATACAAAACCTCACAATAATGTCTGATTGAATGCTAAAAACTTTATGACAGACCGCCTTAAAAAACGGAATGGGATGTTATGTTGTTTTACGGAATGAGACACCCAGAATGTACATGAAAATAAAGAATGTGGGATTGACAATATTAACTATGAACGATAAAACATTGAATATTGACAACATATGAACGTCACACCCCCTCTCGATTGATACATTTTACAATCAAGCAAAACGCAAAAAAAATGCAACAAACACAGCAAAATATGAACATGAAGGGTAAAAGTAAACCCACCTACAATCCGATATATATGATATATCACTCAGCTTTAGAACTTTGTTGTAAAAATCTCTGTCCACGTCTGTCCCTGACACCCACATTTCAGGCTCGCTCTGGAAACGCTCTGTGGAAACGCTCCCCACCCACACTGCTTGGTGCCTCATCTAAGCTGCTTTGACTTATATTACCATAGTAACTAATTAGATCACCGTAGTAACTAATTAGATTACCATAGTAACTAATTAGATGACCATATTAACTAATTAGATTATCATAGTAACTAATTAGATTACCATAGTAACTAGTATATCATGCAAAAGCACAGATTCTAACCATTGAAAGACTTAGTATAGTTCAAGACTTACAGAAAACATCACTGCTCGGGATCTTTCTGTGTGGAGTTTGCATGTTCTCCCAGTGACTGCGTGGGTTCCCTCCGGGTACTCCGGCTTCCTCCCACCTCCAAAGACATGCACCTGGGGATAGGTTGATTGGCAACACTAAATTGGCCCTAGTGTGTGAATGTTGTCTGTCTATCTGTGTTGGCCCTGCGATGAGGTGGTGACTTGTCTCGGATGTACACCGCCTTCCGTCCGAATGCAGCCGGATTTTCTACTGCTTGTCCCTTTTGGGACAAGCAGTAGAAAATGGATGGATGGACTCTTGATTTTAGTCGTATTCATTAATTATATCTAACCTACTTATGGTTTACAACCTTGTTAAATGTTATGAAACCATGTGTTACTCATAAAGAGTATTACAAACATTCAGGCTCAGTCTGATTAGAAAAATAAATAGTAACCAAATATACTGCATAGGAAGAAACATATATTTTTTGGCGGCCCAACAAGCAACACTAGCATACAGTATTATCCTGCACGGTCAGTGACAATAACTGCTGCAAGTTCTTGCATTGTCTACCCACTGCAAACATTATAAACAATATGGTTTGCGTGGACACCGGCCGGTGCCACAATGGAAAGCATTAAAAAACACATGACTGAGGGGTTGATTTTTGCCTTTTTTTTTATCCGGCAGTGCCACAACAACACTTTTCTGCTTCATGAGGTGCAGGAAACCATGCCCACGCTCATCATGGGATCATCTATCCATCTTTGGCAGCTTATCCAAGGTCGGGTGGCGGGGACAGTAATCTAAGCAGAGAAGCCCAGAACTCTCTGCCTGGCGACTTCATCTGGCTCCTCCCAGGTAATCCCAAGGTCCTGGTGTCTTCCACGAAGGCCTCCTACCAGTAGGATGTGCCCCAGTGAAACATCCAGGGGGCATCCTGACCACATGTCCGAGCCACCTCATCTGGCTCCTCTACATGTGAAGGAGCAGCGGCTTGACTCTGAGTTTCTCCCTAATGATAGAGCTTCTCACTCTCTCTAAGGGAGAGCGCCGCTACCCTACGGAGTAAACTAATTTTGGCCGCTAGTACCCGCAATGTTGTCCTTTCGGTTACTATGCAAAGCTCATGTTCATAGGTTAGGGTAGGGACATAAATCGACTGGTAAAATTTGCTTAGCTTTCCGGGTCAACTCCCTCTTAACCACAATGAACAAATGCAGAGTCCGCATCAGTGCAGACATTCAACATATTCACCTGTCGATTTCATTAGCCATTTTTCCCTGACTCGTGAACAAGACTCCAAGGTGCTTGAACTTCCACTTGGGACAGACTCTCATCCTGGTACGCCACCATTTTCAGGAAAAGAACTATTGACTAAGATTTGGAGGTGTTGATTTTCATCCCAGTCACTTCATATAGGCGGCAAAATTATCTACTAAGAGCTGAAGATCACGGCCCGATGAAGGACCACAACATTTGCAAAAAGCAGAACCCTAATCCTGCAACCACCAAACAAGATTCCCTCAAGGCTCTGACTGCCTAAAAATTATGTCCAAAAGTTAGGAACAGAATCTGTGACAAAAGGCAGCCCTGTCGCAGTGCAACGCTCACTGGAAATGGGTCCGACTTACTGCCGGCAATGCGGACTAAGCTGTGACACAGGGAGCGGATCGCCAAAATCAGGTGGTCCGATGCCCTATACTCCTGGAGCACTCCACAGGATTTCCCGAGGGAAACGGTGGAATGCCTTCTCCAAATCCATTGAACACATGTAGACTAGTTGGGCAGACTTCCATGCAGTCTCAAGGACCCTGCCGACAGTATGGAGCTGGCCCACAGTTCCACAGAAGGAAACTAAGCTCCTGAATATGAGCTTCGACTATTCGGCTGACTCCCGTCTTCAGTAAGCCTACATCGACCTTTCCAGGATGGCTGAGGAGTGTGATCCTGCGATAGTTGGAACACACCCTCCGGTCCACCTTCTTAAAAAGGGGAACCACCACCCCGGCCTGCCAATCCAGAGGCATTACCCCCGGCGTTCATGCAATGCTGCAGAGTCTTGCCAACCATGTCAGCCCCACAGCATACAGAGCCTTAAGGAATTTTCAGGCGTATCTCATCCAGCGGCCTGCCACCGACGCACTCTTTGACTACCTTGGCAACCTCAGTCCCTGAGATAGCAGAGCCTAATAGAGTCCCCAGGCACTGCTTCCTCATAGGAAGACATGTGGGTGAGATTGGGGATGTCTTCAAGTATCCTTCTGAGGTTTCACTCATCTAAGAAGGACAGCTCCAGACTGGAGAAACTGATCAGGCGGGCCGGCTCTACGATCGGAATAAAACTGGACTCACTAGTGACGGTGGCAGAGAACAGGACTGTGGAAAAACTATTGAGCATCATGGATGATGCCAGTCACCCTCTGCATACTGTTATCAGTAGCCAGAGGAGCATGTTCAGTGCTAGACTGCTTCATCCCAAGTGCAGGACTAATAGACTAAAAAACTCCCTTTGTACAACTCCTCTCTGGGGGGTGGGTACTAATAATAACAATAATGGATTACATTTATATAGCGCTTTTCTAGACACTCAAAGCGAGAACCCATCATTCATTCAAACCTGGTGGTGGTAAACTACTTTCATAGCCACAGCTGCCCTGGGGTAGACTGACGGAAGCATGGCTGCCAGTTTGCGCCTACGGCCCCTCTGACCACCACCCATCATTCATCATTGTGAGCGGCACCGGGGGGGTGAAGTGTCCTGCCCAAGGTGCTCAAGGACACAACGGCAGCGATTTGGATGGTAAGAGGCGGGGAGCGAACCTGTAACCCTCAGGTTTCTGGCACGGCCGCTCTACCCACTACACCATGCCGCCCCTAGGATGACAGGGGATGCAAAACAATAACAATACTGAAAAAAACAAAAAACAGTGCAATAACAGTGCAATACATTTTCATAACATGGTCACTACTGCCTAGTTTCTCTTGTTGTATTCTTATTTTTACTGTTATATTTGTATTCTTATTGTTGCTTCTAATTTTTATTCTTATAGTAATATTTTCTATTTTATTTCCATTTATACCCCCATTATTTACTTTTTACTTTTTAAATTAAATCTCAATTCTGTACACTGCTGCTGAAATTGTAATTTTCCTGAGGGAACTCTCCTGAAGGAATCAATAAAGTACTATCAATCTATCTATCTATCTATCTATCTATCTATGTCTTGGGACATTAAAGGCCTACTGAAACCCACTACTACCAACCACGCAGTCTGATAGTTTATACATCAATGATGAAATCCTAACATTGCAACACATGCCAATACGGCCGGGTTAACTTATAAAGTGCAATTTTAAATTTCCCGCGAAACTTCTGGTTGAAAACGTCTATGTATGATGACGTATGCGCGTGACGTCAATCGTTGAAACGGAAGTGTTGGGACACATTGCATCCAATACAAAAAGCTCGGTTTTCATCGCAAAATTCCACAGTATTCTGGACATCTGTGTTGGTGAATCTTTTGCAATTTGTTTAATGAACAATGAAGACTGCAAAGAAGAAAGCTGTAGGTGGGATCGGTGTATTAGCGTCTGGCTGCAGCAACACAACCAGGAGGACTTTGACTTGGATAGCAGACGCGCTATCCGACGCTAGCCGCCGACCGCATCGATGATCGGGGGAAGTCCTTCGTCGCGCCGTCGATCGCTGGAACGCAGGTGAGCACGGGTGTTGATGAGCAGATGAGGGCTGGCTGGCGTAGGTGGAGCGCTAATGTTTTTATCTTAGCTCTGACGAGGTCCCGTAGCTAATTTAGCTTCAATGGCGTCGTTAGCAACAGCATTGCTAAGCTTCGACAGGCAGCACAGCATTAACCGTGTAGTTACAGGTCCAGTGTTTGGTTCGGTGTCTCCTGATAGTAGTATTGTTGATCTTCTGTCTATCCTTCCAGTCAGGGGCTTATTTATTTTGTTTCTATCTGCATTTAAGCACGATGCTATCACGTTAGCTCCGTAGCTAAAGTGCTTCACCGATGTATTGTCGTGGAGATAAAAGTCACTGTGAATGTCCATTTCGCGTTCTCGACTCTCATTTTCAAGAGGATATAGTATCCGAGGTGGTTTAAAATAAAAATCTGTGATCCACAATAGAAAAAGGAGAAATTGTGGAATCCAATGAGCCCTTTTACCTAAGTTACGGTCAGAGCGAAAAAAGATACGTCCTGCACTGCACTCTAGTCCTTCACTCTCATGTTCCTCATCCACGAATCTTTCATCCTCGCTCAAATTAATGGGGTAATCGTCGCTTTCTCGGTCCGAATCGCTCTCGCTGCTGGTGTAAACAGAGGGGAAATGTGAGGAGCCCTTTAACCTGCGACATCACGCTACTTCCGGTACAGGCAAGGATTTTTTTATCAGCAACCAAAAGTTGCAAACTTTATCGTCGATGTTCTCGACTAAATAATTTCAGCAAAAATATGGCAATATCGCGAAATGATCAAGTATGACACATAGAATGGATCTGCTATCCCCGTTTAAATAAAAAAAATCATTTCAGTAGGCCTTTAAAGTGCATTGAAAGAAATAAAAAAAACAGATTTTGCACAATTTGACCAATACCTAAAATTACCACCTTGAAAGTGTAGCATTTTATGCCATTTTTTATTTGTGTTATCGGATGAGGGTATGTGAGGTTTCCCCCACCTCTAAAGCCAGAAAAGTGGAGTGGAAGTTGGCTGAAAAAAATGTGTGCAAAGGTCTAAGAACATAACCCTCAGAGAATAGTTGGGATTTACTAACCCAAACGTAACCGCCAAGTCCAGCCCTTGCTGTGCTTTCTAGCTTTGGATGTGGCTGATGAAAATAAGGGGGTGTGTCTGGGAATGAATTGGCTCCAAAATCTCATGGTCAGATCTTTTTCAACAGGAAAAACACTGCCCCCCGTGGCAGAAATGGATATGGCAAAAATAGGAGCACACGGGACGAATCCATTCAAGGTACCACTTCCGACGTGTGCTACCGACACTGCTGCTAAACATAGCGCTATGTTTGATAAAAAATGATTTTCAAATAATTTCCCAAATTTGCAAGTGGGCTTTTGTGCACGTTGCCGTGTGCTTTGTTGAAACGTTCACTCCCCTGCGGCTACCGGAAGTGGTGCGGTCCGATAGTATTGAAGGCAAAACTGGGAAGCTGTTTGTTTTTAGCGAGAAAAAGAAGACTGCTGATACTGCGACACGGTTTTGTTTTTTTAAATCATTTTAAGTGAGGTCGTGGCTGTTTGAGATCGGATCGCTTCAACGGAACAGTTTCGTAGCTCGCCATGGCTCTGTGCGGTGGTGTCGGAGCCATGGCTTTACCAAGCGAGCTAATCGTCCATATATTCTCTTTTCTGTCCGACCGAGACAAGCTTCGGGCCTCGGCCGTTTGTTCGCGATGGCGGGAATGTCTGTTCTATCCAGCCTTGTGGACGGAACTCAAACTACGAATAGGTGGCTCCGGCTCTGAGGAGACCCTGAGGTTGGAGTTCCTCATGCGAAAGTTCGGCGCTTTCGTGCGGGAGCTGCGGCTGGAGCTCGCCCCCACGGAAGTCAGCCTCGGTTCCCTCAACAACGAGCCTTCGTCCACCACAGCGGACCTGCCTGCCGGTCCTGGCAACGACCAGCAGCTCTCCAAGCGATGGCGAGATGCCATGACTGCCTACTTGGACCAGGTGTTGTGTGTCTTCACCAGCATCAGCAACAACAGGTGACTTGAGTCTTGGGTTCAATTTAAAAAGTGCCTATTTAGTTTGAAAACTGTGCCATTATACCGGGGGTATATTTGAATTCGGTCATATTTCGTGCGCAGTTTTAAGCTAGCAGCGGCTAGCTCGACTGGCATACTTAAAGTGACATTAGTAGTTACGTAACACGATCACGTCTCTACAGTGATCACCAGCTATTTTATCACACCGACATTATTTGCCTGCTGCGCATAGCACGTTATATAGAAATGCTTTCCTAATGCTTATATTGACCAAAAATCCTGCTTTGTGCTTTGATTGATTGATTGATTGAAACTTTTATTAGTAGATTGCACAGTGAAGTACATATTCCGTACACTTGACCACTAAATGGTAACACCCGAATAAGTTTTTCAACTTGTTTAAGTCGGGGTCCACTTAAATTGATTCATGATACAGATATATACAATCGAATACTATCAAATATATACTAACATCATAATACAGTCATCACACAAGATACTCATCAGAGTATATACATTGAATTATTTACATTATTTACAATCCGGGGTGTGGGATATGGAGGGGTGGGGGGTGTAGGTTTGGTTGGTATCAACACTTGCCTGAAGGTGTTCTTTTAGTGCAGTTTTGAAGGAGGATAAAGATGCCCTTTCTTTTACACCTGTTGGGAGTGCATTCCATATTGATGTGGCATAGAAAGAGAATGAGTTAAGGCCTTTGTTAGTTCGGAATCTGGGTTTAACGTGGTTAGTGGAGCTCCCCCTGGTGTTGTGGTTATGGCGGTCATTTACGTTAAGGAAGTAGTTTGACATGTACTTCGGTATCAGGGAGGTGTAGCGGATTTTATAGACTAGGCTCAGTGCAAGTTGTTTTACTCTGTCCTCCACCTTGAGCCAGCCCACTTTTGAGAAGTGGGTAGGAGTGAGGTGTGATCTGGGGTGGAGGTCTAGAAGTAATCTGAGTAGCTTGTTCTGGGATGTTTGGAGTCTAGATTTGAGGGATTTGGAGGTGCTAAGGTACCAGGAGGTGCATGCGTAGTCGAAAAAGGGTTGAACGAGAGTTCCCGCTAGAATCCTCATGGTGCTTTTGTTGACCAGAGAGGAGATTCTATAGAGAAATCTTGTTCGTTGGTTGACCTTTTTGATTACCTTTGTTGCCATTTTATCACAGGAAAGATTAGCCTCTAGAATGGAACCTAGGTAGGTGACCTTATCCTTCCTTGTGATAACAATGTCACCCACTTTTATAGTGAAGTCATTGACTTTCTTAAGGTTGATTTGGGACCCAAATAGGATGGATTCCGTTTTGCCCAAGTGTATTGATAGCTTGGGCAAAACGCAATCCATCCTATTTGGGTCCCACAACAACCTTAAGAAAGTCAAAGACTTAGTGCATTGTTTTGTGAAGCCTCCCTAAACTGGAGTGGTCACTGAAGGTGGGTGGATCGATCCACATGTCGACTTTATGGAATCCAGGGTGATGTCCGAATCTAAATTATACTAGCGCAGGGGTGTCAAATTCATTTTTAGCTCAGGGGCCACATGGAGGAAAATCTATTCCCATGTGGGCCGGAATGGTAAAATCATGGCACGATAACTTAAAAATAAAGACAACTCCAGGTGGACCCCGACTTAAACAAGTTGAAAAACTTATTCGGGTGTTACCATTTAGCAGAGGTGTGGACTCGAGTCACATGACTTGGACTCGAGTCAGACTCGAGTCATGAATTTGATGACTTTAGACTCGACTTGACAAAATGTAAAGAGACTTGCAACTCGACTTAGACTTTAACATCAATGACTTGTGACTTCACTTGGACTTGAGGCTTTTGACTTGACATGACTTGCTACTTTCCCCAAAACCCAAAGCTTAAAAAGTTATTTGCGAGCACTCCGTATCTTTCATTTTATACGTCTGTGTCTATAAGCGTGTGTGCTGCGTGTCAGCGTGTGTGCTGTCAGTACAACAGCCAATCAAATTAAATCTACGTTGTTTTCATCACACAGCTCTCATCCAATCCAATTGCAGGACAACCACCGAACATGAGTTGTCAAACAATGCGGCAGTGAGAAACAATTATGCCAAAGTTGGTTTCGTTCGGGTATACAAACTACGACTTGGTCAACAAAAAACGAATTGCCGTATGCAAATCACGCAGTTCGAATATTACAGACGGAGACGCAACAACTTCCAACTTCGTTCGACATTTGAAGTTGCACAAAGAAGGGTAAGTTTTGAATGTAAGATAACGTTTATTGGCTAAGTAACATGACTTTTATTTGCTATGTAGTTAAATCAGTGAGGCTGTAAACTCACTGCTAACGTTATAACCATAGACATCTTATAAGGGTACGCAGCATTGGGCGCTACTGCCTACTGGCGCAGACGAGACGCGGAGCCGCCATCTTGGAGTGGTGATCCGCTCCACTCAGTGCAATTCATTTGGCAGGAGCAATGAACTGTCAACAAATTTAATTCATCTTACCTCACTGAATACCACTGATTTTCACGCGTTTTTTTTGTCATACGTGTAGCTATGATAACGGCCACATGTTTTGGCGTTTTTATTATTCATAGTTTGCTTAACAGTAATATAATATTCTTATACGCTATAAGTGACCAGACGTCCGAGATCAAAACTGGGAATATAATCCCAGAGAAAGGGGAAAAAAACGGTCAGCTATTTTTAAGTTGAAGAAACAATATGATTAGATTATATATACATGCGTATATCGTACATAAACAATGTATGAATACATTAGATATCTATATATTTTAGGGACCTATAGACTGTAACTCTGTTGCTGCAGCAGCAGAGAGTTTATTCTGTCTTGACACTTTGTATTGATATTTTGTATTACATTCTTTCCTTAAATGATAATGTTTACAGTGATTGTTTTATATCTATTTTTTATGTATGTCGCTTTGGATAAAAGCGTCTGCCAAATACTTAAACATATATAAACACCTGAAAGTCTTTATATCAGCTAAAACCACCAATCTGTTTCACTGGATTCAGAATAAAACCAAATGCTGTCTTACCCAACAATGTTAGTATTTGAATATTGTTACTTGAAGACTTATTCCTGGTTACAATTATACTGTTAAGAAAGTATTGTCTTATACTTTGCCTAAAATGAGAATGCATCATAATCAGTGGCGGCTGGTGAATTTTGTTTTAGGTGGGGCTGAAAGTTTGTAAACCAAACCCTGTAGGGGTGTCATCCTCCCCCAGAAGATTTCTTTGTGATTCTCACAAATATTGAAGATCTTTGCTCCTTCTCAACTTTGTGGTAATGTTATTTTCATAAAATACAACCAATAGTATGTTAATGTTTGTTTTTGCAAATGTGTTTATTCTGTAAAGGAATGAGTTAAATGTTTAAAATTGTTTAAACTATTAAAATGACTGGTTAATAGTGCTATTATGAATTGCAATGTCAGCACTATTTTTTTTCCTGCAATTTCAAATGCACTTGTTTTAATAAATAAATACAGCGTTTTAAAAGCATACACAATCTGTGTAAAAATATTAGTCTGTGGTTAAAAGGACTTGAAAGGACTCGAAAGTCAAAATGCAGGACTTGGGACTTGACTTGAGACTTTCTAGTCTTGACTTTGGACTTGACTCGGGACTTGCCTGTCTTGACTCGGGACTTGACTCGAGACTTGGGGGCAAAGACTTGAGACTTACTTGTGACTTGCAAAGCAATGACTTGGTCCCACCTCTGCCATTTAGTGGTCAATTGTACGGAATATGTACTTCACTGTGCAATCTACTAATACAAGTTTCAATCAATCAATCAGGTTGTTGTCTTTGATTTACTTTGACCAAAAATAGAACAAGCACAATCTGAAAACGTACAAATCCCAAATGCCGTACTTTTCGGAGTATAAGTCGCTCCGGAGTATAAGTCGCACCGGCCGAAAATGCATAATAAAGAAGGAAAAAAACATATATAAGTCGCATTGGAGTATAAGTCGCATTTTTGGGGGAAATTTATTTGATAAAACCCAACACCAAGAATAGACATTTGAAAGGCAATTTAAAATAAATAAAGAATAGTGAACAACAGGCTGAATAAGTGTACGTTATATGAAGCATAAATAACCAACTGAGAACGTGCCTGGTATGTTAATGTAACATATTATGGTAAGAGTCATTCAAATAACTATAACATATAGAACATGCTATACGTTTACCAAACAATCTGTCACTCCTAATCGCTAAATCCCATGAAATCTTATACGTCTAGTCTCTTACGTGAATGAGCTAAATAATATTATTTGATATTTTACGTTAATGTGTTAATAATTTCACACATAAGTCGCTCCTGAGTATAAGTCGCACCCCCGGCCAAACTATGAAAAAAACTGCGACTTATAGTACGAAAAATACGGTAATCTTCTAGACAAAACACATGAAGGTTGTTGAAAATTCTGAGGAAATTGTAACCTGACTCTCGCCAGATCCTTGTAGTTGGCTGAGCTCCACACAAGGATCTGGGATCGAGGGCAATGCAAACTCCTTCAAGATAGCAAAAAATAATGAACCAATCAGGATCGCCGGGCGGGATTTCATAGATGTGACGTAGCGCCGAAGCGACTGTTTGATTCAAACAACAATGGCAGCACGCAGCGAGGAGTCGTGTGCTGACATTGGTTCTGCTATTGCAACGAAGCATATTCGACACAGTCTCTCCCGAACGTTCAACAATTTCAAACCAAGTTCTGTTAGACGTTAGTCTATGCTTTTTTCGTTGGCGACTTTGTGAAATATTTTTTTGCTGTTCCCAATGAAGCCTTTTATTCGCATATTTTCTTTGCACAAACGACATCGATCGTCTACTGACATTGTTGCATTGTTTCAGTAAAAGTTCTCTAACTTTTCGCTCTGTCGTTATCCAATATGTCGGCTGTTCTGTTTTGGATTTCTCAGCGTCGCTCTCATCAGCGTCACGGGTTAATTTCGATGTTTTTTTACAAGGCCCCGCCTTCTGAAATACATCCCCTATTGAGAAGTCCCAGATCCTTGTGTGGAGCTCAGCGAACTACAAGGATCTGGCGAGAGTCAGGTTAAGGAAATTGGTGCAGCTTTAAAAACACGGTGAATTTAGACTTGGTCTCAGTGTATCTACAAAGCCAGGACTACACTTTAAGTCACAGTCTTTCCGGGATTGAACAAAAAACACAACATGTAAACTCTTCGAGGTATCAAATACCTCCTTGGTCATGTCCACGTATCAATCCAGTGCTAACTCAACAAACCGTAAGAAACAGAGGTAAAAACTATTCCAAAGGCTTATGTTCACTTTTCTCGTGTTTGACAGAGACATTTTGGGGCAACGAGGGTGCCAAATGACGATGAGTTTGAAGCAGAAACCATAAAACAGCAGGTTTTAAGTTTCATGTACTGGGTCGAGGACGAGGAGTCACAGTCACCCTTTACTGTGTACCTCTTGCTTGGCCCCGGTATAAACCGTTGGCTTGCCTAACAGAATTGCTATTGTGACATCCAATGGACACATTTAGAACAGCAGTTTCTTTCGTTCAAAAAAAAAAAACAGCTCATTTTTATACTTGGCAAACTCAGGCCGTAGGTTTGACACCCCTGTACTAGCGTGATATTTTTAGTTATTTTCTATATTTTCTTTAACAAATTAGCGAGTTTTTGCAAAAAGTCAAAGGGTTTGAGGGAGACAATAGCGTTTTTGCTTTTGTACACATATGTCCCTCTCTACACTGTGTTTCAAATACTGCCATATCTACCACACTGCAGATTTTTTGTCAAAGTGTATTCTGCAATATTTTGGTCCTACTTTGAGCATTTTAAATCATACAATGACCAAATGAACTATAAATATCAATAGTACAGTAGTATTGCCCATTAGAGGAGACCAAACCAATCAGTATTGTGGCCAAGGCTCAGCCTCACCCAGCATCACTATATTGCATTGAAATAGTGTAAAGGTGGCTTAAGGGTTATTTCATGTCTAGAGGGTTGTCATGATGTTGAAAAACGGTCTTAGAAAGTTCGGGTTGCAATCATTTTTTATGCTTTAGCTATGAAAATACTTAATTTATAATTAATGATTCCCACCTCACGAAAATGCATTTATCGCGGTCATGTCCAGAAGCAAATTACAGCATAAATGAAGGGACAGCTGTACAGTATTATTGGTTTTGTTTTTGCTCAGGCGATTGAATGTAATAATTGGAATCTTTTTTATTTGGTTGATATCATAATAAAATGCCTGTAGATTGATTCTGCTCTGAGTATTTTGTTTTTTTGGTCAAAGCACCTGACATCTAGAAAGACAAACTAGGAACAAAACACCTGGCATGATCAACAAATTAAAGGCAAAATCATCCAACGATCCTTCAAAGATGTCTAAGTACAAAGTATCTACAATACTGGCCCTGTATTTACTTGGTGTTGGGCTGATATCAAAATTTGCAGTATCGTCCGCCTTGAGTGGCCACAGAAAGCTTTGTTGGCATGAATTGCTGATATCAGGAATGCCGAACGTACAGTATACAAGTGTGTGTGTGTGTGTGTGTGTTTGTGTGTGTGTGTGTGTGTGTGTGTGTGCGTGTGTGTGTGTGCGTGTGTGTGTGTGTGTGTGTGTGTGTGTGCACGTTCGTGTGTGTGTGCACGTTCAGCTCTGCTTTGTTAAACCATATTAGTACTGAGTTGGAGCTCTAATAACAAAACCTGTGTGCTGTTTGAATGCCATCTTTTCACACACCTGCAGAGTTAGCCGTTCTGCGAATTACCTTTCTAGAACTTTTTGTATAGCACATTCCTCTTACCCATTGTGTTGGAATCACTGTTTTAAAACCCATATCAATAGTCTTAGTGAGGTGCTCATTTTTGAATGAATATCCGCTACAGTAATTTGTGGTGGAAAGTGCTGTGAAAATTACTTTTACATTACATTTGGCTTAATTACGGGTGATGACAAATTAGATAAGAATTCTGGCCCGCGGTGTGTCTCAAGTTAAATTTGAATTACCTGTAAGCCTAATTGCTGCATACAGTATCTGTTGATAATGTTAGCAAATTTGGTGGGCGACTATGAGTTTTATTTTGAAGTGTATTGAGCGCAGCATTAATTTACATGACCCAATCTAAATAACCTATACCACTCATGGTGCATATAAACCATAACCAACACAGATATCTAACACACGGTCAACATAACACACATCCTGCTCATTTTATTTTGTGGACATTATAAAACATGTTCAAGCATCATGCATAATTAAAAAAATACTCTCATATAAATCCACTAAAATACACTATGGGTAATATGCAAAACACTCTCTCCACACTTTGCCATGTTAATATATCTGATTGATTACAAAACTTTAAGAAGGTAGTCACGGAAATAAACAAGGTAGGAGTCACACTTTCACATATTCTTCAGATTCAATGTTTTAACGTTTATACCTCATGTTGCAGTGTCGTCACGTTCTGATGTGGGGGTAGGGGATGAGAGTTGAAGTAATATGTTGTTGTTCAGTTGGTTATTTATTCCTTAAATCAATGCAAACTGTCTCTGATCATTTTCTGATAATATTGTGAATCCTACATTCTTTATTTGTGTACAAATGATTGGTATGACAGAGTATTGGTCATAACACTCCAAAATAGGGCTTTATCGCAGGTTGTACTGTATTTTTAGATGTTTGGCAAACTTCCCTCTTCACATTGGTTTGAAATGAGTATGAAGACTTAAATCATTGCGATCCTCGATTACATGTAGAAACACTTGTGTAAACGTGATCATCACACAGGTGCTCTAAATGAGACATCACACTGAGGGCCTGATTTACTAAAGGTTTGCCTTTACTAAAACACATAAAAACTTGGTAGCACACACAAAGTGTATCTACTAAACGTGTGCAAAGTTGATTGCGTCTATCAAGTGAGCAGAAAAAGGCGTCCAATCCATTTTGTGTCTGTGTCTTCATTAATACGCAAAATATATGCTGATCATCAAATCACCCACAGTACTGGGAGACAAAGATGCAAATATAATTATTTAGCACGCGCAATGTGATTCATCAACACCCAGTGCTGTTTTTCAAGCACAGTATTTCCTGTTTTATTTAGCACGTGTTAGAAGGATGTACAAACTGACAGTTCAGTATCAGTGCTTGTGCTGCAAAGGCCGACAATGGACAAACCGGAATCGTCCGTCCTATGTGTGTGTGTCAAAATTTTGGACGGTAGAAATAACAAATATTAGACATATTGACTATTCAGCTACCGTACATCATTTTATAATTTTATAGCTGCTAGAGGACCTAGGGGCTGATTAAAACTCAATTCAATTGATGAGTTTTGGTGTCTTTAGTATTTTTTATTTATGTTGTTTTTTGTTTGTTTTTTACATACAATATATATTATTAAATGAAAAAAACTCCAAGAAGTATACATTTTTGCGTTTCGACCGAAGTAAGTGCAGCCTCCCTCCTATGCACCTTTTGCGGGGAAAAAAAGTGGTGTCAATGTAGCTCCACTGGACGACTGCTTGTAAAATGCCCATAAAAAGGGGTATATGTCTCTCGCATGTTTGCAAACATGGCACAATTTTGCAGGTAGGAGCATTATAACATAAATGTGTAGTAAATGAGTGTCTCTGTGGTGATGCGAGGTATAGTACACACAAAATCCTTTATTTAAATAATGCGGTCTGCTGCACTTTACAATTGCACGCGCAGTCTTACTAAATCACTTGGAACTAGCCCACTAATTGCTTGTATTCCGACACGTGAATTCCTATCGGAAGTAAAAAAAAAAATTTTTAAAAAGCGGTGGTCAACTAAGCCAAAATGGCTGTTGTGCAGCAAGCAGCATGCACACTCTCTGAGTATGCAAGGGGCCTAGATCTCCCTGATAAATACGAGCAAAAAATCCAACCAAGAAATGGAATAGATCCATATATTTTATCAAAAAAGATTTGTCGAGTGATATCGAGGATTGTCCGTCACTGGAGTTCCCAGACATATTAAACTATTTTGTGCTCCGACGTCATTCTACATGACAAAACAGATGAAAACTTGGAAAAGCATGGAGGCCTGTACCAACTTTGTGTGTGGCTTCGTCAAGGAAATTGGTATCAAGACTCTCCCGGATAAATATGCATAGTTTTTGCTCGGGTAAAGTTGCATTTCATAATTCAACTTTTTGAACTTGAGACTGACTTGTCCATGTAAACAGAGACAGCTAGCACCGACTGCTAGCAACTGTTTTTCTATTTAACAAACTAATAATTACTGATATTCGATTTTTGTCTTGTTATCATATGTACTCCGACACATTTGTGTACAAAATAAACAAAAGGAAGTGAAGTGAAGTGAATTACATTTATATAGCGCTTTTTCTCAAGTGACTCAAAGCGCTTTACATTGTGAAACCCAATATCTAAGTTACATTTAAACCAGTGTGGGTGACACTGGGAGCAGGTGGGTAAAGTGTCTTGCCCAAGGACACAACGGAAGTGACCAGGTTGGCGGAAGCGGGGATCGAACCTGCAACCCTCAAGTTGCTGGCACGGCCACTCTACCAACCGAGCTATACAAACAGATATACAAGTACCTTTCCTGACAAAGTATAATTGACTCTCACTTTCTTAATACAAATAATTTCAAAATAAGTGAAGTATATTGAAAATATATCAAACAAACCTTTAACTGAGTCACTTGGTCACTGAAAACTTGTGCGTTCTTCGACTCTGCTCCCTAGTACCGGAGTGCATTCCAATTTTGTTGTCTTTTGTAAAATCGTGCACTCTTCTGCCCTCTTTGATGACCTCTCGAGGAACTATGAAGAAAAGTTTATCCTTTTCGCGATTTGAACGGTTTGTACAGCCGAAAACAACGCAAGCAAAGGGGCATTTTTCTTCGAGAGGCTAAATTGCGCCTAGTACCCATTGAAAACAGACGCTACTTGACCACCACGCATAGGCAATGAACGGGACGTGAGCCGGACATGATGTCATTAAAATCCAAACAATAGTACACGCAATTTTATGTATAGCACACGCTGATTACCGTGTAGTATGTGGATCTTAGTAAATCGGGCTAAGAGTTGGAATAAATAATAATAAAAAGACTGAAGTTAGTGTAGTGATTTCAATATCAAATTTGTTTAGATGCTTTATTTAATTACATTTCATATATAATATCTATATAACTACCCTAAATATATAGGTGTATAAGTGTGTGTATACATGTATATGCATATATGTTTATGTATGTATATATGTGTATATGTTTATGTACGTAGGTGTGTGTTTATACCTGTATATACTTGTATATGTGTATAATGTATATATGTGTGTACATATGTAAATACAGTGTGTGTTGTGCGTGCGTGTGGGTTTGTATATGTATGCAAATATATGAACACATATATTTCTATAGGCTATATATGTGTGTGTCGGCTTTCGGCCCCTGGCCAAATTGCTTTAGCCCAATGCAGCACCCAAGTCAGAAAGTTATGCTATTGTCATTAACACAACAAAATCAATTTCCTGAATTAGCTAGAACAGTTTTAGAGGATTAGAACCTGCATTTTATGTGCCATACAGATGTTTTTTCTTCTTCTGTTTCATAACCTTCTATATTCTACCAAATATGTGTTATATGTGTTTTATGTTGCACGATTGCACCAAGAAAAATTCCTAGTTTGTGAACCCGTTCTCAAACAATGGCAATAAAACTATTCTGATTCTGATTCTCTTTTGCTCTTTCAGGAACCTTCAGAGGTTGAGTCTATATGGTGACACCTGTGCTCTCCAACAGGAGGGACTCCTGGACAGCTCCAAACTGCATCAGATTCATCAGGGCCACAACAAAATCAATGAGTAAGCCCAAACAAGCATTCTAACATAAAATTCAAATATTTCATGGAAAACATACTAAAAAGAAGGTCTGCAGAATGAATATTTTTTTTACATTGATTCTATCTAAGTTAAAACAACACATTTGTTTTTACTAAAGTGCAAGAAGGTAAATATTAGAAATGTCTCGATTCCAATCGGCGGCTGGTATTTGCCTTTTTTACTGATTGTGATCTTTACCGCAGTGGTGTCCCAGTGTTTACATGGCTAAAGATTGTACTCACATGAAAGATTAATTTAAAAGGGATGCACGCTCAGGAAGACATAATAACATTTCCACATTCCTCGTTACACACATGCAGAAGGTGCATTAATTCCAGAAGGGTGCTTGTCTTGCCAAAACACTTGCTCCAATTTAAGAGCAGGCCGCAACCAATGTGTCGTCTCGAAGCCGCTTCTAAGATACCAATCCTCCAAAGTAGAGATGTCCGATAATATTGGCCTGCCGATAAATGCTTTATAATGTAATATCGGAAATTATCGGTATCGTTTTTTTTATTATCTGTATCGTTTTTTTTATTTTATTTTTTTGTTTTTTTTTATTAAATCAACATAAAAAACACAAGATTCACTTACAATTAGTACACCAACCCAAAAAGCCTCCCTCCCCCATTTACACTCATTCACACAAAAGGGTTGTTTATTTCTGTTATTAATATTCTTGTTCCTACATTATATATCAATGTATAACAATACAGTCTGCAAGGGATACAGTCCGTAAGCACACATGATTGTGTGCTTACGGACATTAGTGGAGCTTGTAGGCTCCACTAATAGTACTAACCTTTAACAGTTAATTTTACTCATTTTCATTAATTACTAGTTTCTATGTAACTGTTTTTATATTGTTATACTTTCTTTTTTATTCAAGATTTTTTTATTTATTTATTTATCTTATTTTATTTTATAAATTTTTAAAAAAAGGACCTTATCTTCACCATACCAGGTTGTCCAAATTAGGCATAAGAATGTGTTAATTCCACGACTGTATATATAGCGGTATCGGTTGATATCGGTATCGGTAATTAAGAGTTGGACAATATCTGATATCGGCAAAAAGCCATTATCGGACATCCTTACTCCAAAGTTTTTCCCAAGTATTATCATCTCTGAAGGATGAGAGGAAAAGGAATGGTTAAACATGCTACACACACACCAACACAATAAGTTAACCGCTAAAGCTTCAAAGTAAAGTAGGTGTGATTGATACAGATGTTGATACTATTTATACCTAATATAATGATATTGTAAAAACTAGGGATTGATCATATAACATATAAAACATATAAAGGGGACCTGCCCTTTTTTGTAATTTTGCTCACAATCATTATGAGAGACAAGAAGACAACATTTTTATTTGTTTTTTTCGCTTTCTAACATGAAAATCGGCCCGTTCTAGGTGGCTAGCAATGCAGTTAATGGAAGAAATCATTTGTACCTCTAAATCACTTTAAAGGCCTACTGAAAGGATTTTTTTTAATTAAACGGGGATAGCAGATCCATTCTATGTGTCATACTTGATCATTTTGCGATATTGCCATATTTTTGCTGAAAGGATTTAGTAGAGAACATCGACGATAAAGTTCGCAACTTTTGGTAGCTGATAAAGCCTTGCCTGTACCGGAAGTAGCGTGACGTCACAGGTTGAAAGGCTCCTCACATTTCCCCATTGTTTACACCAGCAGCGAGAGCGATTCGGACAGAGAAAGCGACGATTACCCCATTAATTTGAGCCAGGATGAAAGATTCGTGGATGAGGAACCTGAGAGTGAAGGACTAGAGTGCAGTGCAGGACGCATCTTTTTTCGCTCTGACCGTAACTTAGGTACAAGCTGGCTCATTGGATTCCACACTCTCTCCTTTTTCTATTGTGGATCACGGATTTGTATTTTAAACCACCTCGGATACTATATCCTCTTGAAAATGAGAGTCGAGAACGCGAAATGGACATTCACAGTGACTTTTATCTCCGCGACAATACATCGGCGAAGCACTTTAGCTACGGAGCTAACGTGATAGCATCGGGCTTAACTGCAGATAGAAACAAAAGAAATAAACCCCTGACTGGAAGGATAGACAGAAAATCAACAATACTATTAAACCATGGACATGTAACTACACGGTTAATGTTTTCCAGCCTGGCGAAGCTTAACAATGCTGTTGCTAACGACGCCATTGAAGCTAACTTAGCAACGGGACCTCACAGAGCTATGCTAAAAACATTAGCTATCCACCTACGCCAGCCAGCCCTCATCTGCTCATCAACACCCGCGCTCACCTGCGTTCCAGCGATCGACGGAGCGACGAAGGACTTCACCCGATCATAGATGCGGTCGGCGGCTAGCGTCGGATAGCGCGTCTGCTATCCAAGTCAAAGTCCTCCTGGTTGTGTTGCTGTAGCCAGCCGCTAATACACCGATCCCACCTAAAGCTTTCTTCTTTGCAGTCTTCATTGTTCATTAAACAAATTGCAAAAGATTCACCAACACAGATGTCCAGAATACTGTGGAATTTTGCGATGAAAACCGAGCTTTTTGTATTGGATACAATGTGTCCGAATACTTCCGTTTCAACGATTGACGTCACGCGTATACGTCATCATACATAGACGTTTTCAACCAGAAGTTTCGCGGGAAATTTAAAATTGCACTTTATAAGTTAACCCGGCCGTATTGGCATGTGTTGCAATGTTAAGATTTCATCATTGATATATAAACTATCAGACTGCGTGGTCGGTAGTAGTGGGTTTCAGTAGGCCTTTAATAATGCATTCAAAAACTGCCAACAATAATTTATTTACGTTCTGTAACCTGTATAATAACCAAGCTGGAGCGAATTGTTATTGTAAGGGCGAACACGGAGGAACTATTTTTCAAGCGTATTAACACATCGGCATTCCACGGTATAAGCTGTAAAAGCAAACTACAGCGAGAGATAAGCTAGCTTCTGCATCAGCACCCGAATCGTGCTTGGATTTGCAATAAACAAACACAATGCGATACGACAATAACCTGTACTGACTGAAAAACACAATCATATTACAGTATTTTTAAGCCTTATTGACTCTTTTAATCTGACACAGTTTGTGTCTGGCCCCACACACGGACGTGGTCACACGCTTGATCTTGTCCTCTCAAATGGTCTACCTTTGTCCAACTTGGACATTTGTGGCAATGTGCTTTCAGACCATATGCCTGTGATATTCGTGGCCAGTTTTTATCGCTTGACAGCTAAAACGCGCGTTCCTGCGCGTCACTGCTGGTCAGTTTTTTATTGATTTTAACCAGGTTTTTTTTTACCCTCTGGCTCTGTTTTTTCTGACACTGAGAAACTCAGTGCATTGTTTCAATCCACCTGTCAGACAGCCTTGGACTTGCTGGCTCCTTTTAAAAATCAAAAAGGCTCAAATTTAATCAGAACCCTGGTTTAATGATAGAACCTGTGCGATCAGACGCGAGTGCTGCAAAGCTGAACGCAGGTGGAAGAAGGACAAGCTTCAGGTGTCACTCCAAATTTTAAAGGACTGTTGGCATCGATATCAGAGCACAGTAAAGAGACAAAAAGAGAACATTTGGCAAGCATTATTTCCTCAAATAGTCTTGACCCTCGTGTTTTATTCAAAACCATTGACTCTGTTCTTAATGCCCCTCAGCCTACTTGTTTGGAACCCTCCTCTGAATTGTGCAATGCCTTTTTAGAGTATTTTATTGATAAGGTTGCCACGACAAGGGCTCTCATTTCTGTTCCGACCTCTGACCCTTCTGTCCTTTTTCACTACTTTGCTGTTTTTAATCAGTTTGAGCAAGTGACTCTGCCGCAGTTACAGGAGTTAATTACCGGTAATCATATGAAGCCCTCAGGTTCCCCCATGATGCTGTCCCTCCTACATTTTTTAAATACGTTTTTCCTGCATAGGGCAGCCAGTCTGTCTTCTGGTGTGGTTCCTACCTGTTTTAAACACGCTGTAGTTCAACCACTTTTAAAGAAACCTGGTCTGGACAGTTCTGTTTTAGCCAATTTCATATCAATTTCTAAGCAGCCTTTCCTCTCAAAGATCTTGGAGAAGATTGTTTTTACCCAGTTAAACACTTTTTTAGAGGAGTATGATATTTTAGAAGTCTTTCAGTCTGGGTGTAAACCCCTCCATAGTACCGGGTCGGAAATATTAAGGGTTTGTAATGACATCCTCCCAGCATATAATTTTTAGTTTTACTCGATCTAACAGCAGCCTTTGATACGGTGGACCATATTATCTTAATTAGCTGCCTACAGCATGAGGTGGGCATCTGTGCTACTGCTTTGAATTGGTTGAAGTCATATTTAACAAATGGAACTTTCTCTGTAAATGTTGCTGGTTCTGAATCCTCTGTTGCTCCCTTGACATGTGGGGTCCCACAGGGCTCAGTTTTAGGACCACTGCTGTTTTCTCTTTATTTACTTCCCCTGGGCTCCATATTAAGAAAGCATGACATTTCTTTTCATAGCTATGCCGATTACACACAAATGTATTTTCCGTTAAAGAGAAATCATGCCTCTTCAATGCAGTCACTACTCGCTTGTATTGATGATATCAAGGCCTGGATGGCCCTAAATTTCTTAAATTTCAATGATAAGATGACTGAAGTAATAGTGTTTGGACCTAGTGGTACCTGTGAGCCCCCCTCCCCCTGTTGACTTTGGCCCCTTGGCTTTGCACGTTAAGCCCATGGTTACCAACCTGGGCTTTCGTATTGATAGTAATTTTAAATTGGACCGTCAGATTGGCACAGTGGGGAAAGCCAGCTTCTTTCATTTACGTCAGCTGGCCAAGGTTAAAAACCTTCTTTCCAGGCAACAGTTTGAGACAGTAATCCACGCCTTTATCACATCTCGGCTGGATTACTGTAACTCTTTGTATTTTGGAATCAGTCAGTCCTCCCTCCCACGCCTGCAGCTGGTCCAAAATGCAGCTGCCCGACTTTTAACAAGCACAAGCAAAAAAAAGCACATTACTCCTGTTTTAGCCTCCCTTCACTGGCTGCATGTGTCTTTTAGAGTCTATTTTAAAAGTATTTTATTTGTTTCTAAATCCTTATATGGTCTTGCTCCACCTTACCTTTCTGAGCTGCTCCACCTCTATGCCCCGACCCCGGTCCCTCAGGTCAGCTGGTCCTGGAGGTACTGAAATCAAAACGCAAGCTCAGAGGTGACAGGGCCTTCTCTCTTGTGGGTCCCAAACTCTGGAACGATCTCCCTCTCCATGTGAGACAGACCCCTTCTTTGGCTACTTTTAAGACCCTTCTTAAAACCCATACTTACTCACTGGTTTTCAACCTAGCATGAGACTTTGAACTGTTTATACTGTTTTTAACTTTTTAACTGCCTTTTATCTAACACACTGCTTTTAGGATCATTTTGATCTGCTCTTTTGATGTATATACTGTATATATGTGTGTATTTTACCTCTGTTTTAAATGATATATTTTAGTATGTCCTTTGCCTGTATTTCTCTGCTTTTTGTGTGTTTACTTGTTTGTGATGTATAGTCTTTTGTTTTTCAACTGGTTGTTTTAAAGGGCTTCATAAATAAAGTTGGTAATACATGCACCTGGGGATAGGTTGATTGTCAACACTAAATTGGCCCTAGTGTGTGAATGTGAGTGTGAATGTTTTTTATCTGTGTTGGCCCTGCGAAGAGGTGTCAACTTGTCCAGGGTGTACCCCGCCTTCCTGAGATAGACTCCAGTACCCCCCGCAACCCCGAAAGGGACAAGCGGTACAAAATGGATGGATGGATGGATGGATGGTTCGGCCTATAATATGTTGGAGGGTTTTTAAGTTGTTTTAGAGGGCTTTGAAGGCTACAACGGTGACTCCCATTGGCCACATCGTTTTTTTATCATTTTTAAAACCTAAAAAAAGCCATATGTGTTCTTGTATTTCATAATAATTGTGAATGATAGGCAAAATTTCCCAAAAAGCGCAGTTCCCCTTCCCCTTTAAGCTTTAGTGGTTTGCTCATTGTGTCGTCCTGCTCTGTGTGTGTGTGACGCATGCTTAGCCATTCCTTTTCCTCTAGTCCTCCAGTGTTACTTGGAATGAACTTTTATTCATTTATTTTTTTATATTTTTTATTATTTACCACCGTGGTGGTGAGGATTAGTATCTTAGAAGCGGCTTTGCACTGTGTTGCAGCTTGCTCTCAAATTGGAGCTGTTGTTCTGACAAGACACACACCCTCCTTGTATTAATGCAACTTCTGCATGTGTGTAACAAGAATATTGAAATATAATTGTGTCTTCCTGACGCGTGGTTCCCTTTTTAAGGAATCTTTGAGTACAGTCTTTAGCCATGTAAACACTGAGACACAGCTGTGGTAAATTGGCTGGGCTTGGCAGTTCATCAGCCAGTCAGATAAAAAAGGCAATTATCAGCCCACTTACCATCTCTAATAAAACAAAACTAAAGGGACGAGATCGCTATTTTTCCTTTTCTTGTTCTTGTTTTTTTCTTCATTTTTCTTATTGTTTGCAAACTTAGGGAGGATCCTCTGGATACAGGAAGGCTTTGAGGGCAAAATATTAAAAAAAAAGGGAAACAGTAGTAGTCATTGTGTTCGAGCCACTTTATTTTGTTTAAAAAAAAATGTATGTAGCATTCAATAGCACAAACTTGATAAATCTGATTTACAACAATACTAGCAAATAAAAAATTTGATAAGATACGCTTTTTATAAAAAATTTGTTTTTGTGTCAAACTATGCAATGGAATAGATTACTATACTTTATCCAAAAAAAAGATTTGTCGAGTGATATCAAGGATTACGTCGGTCGCGTTCCCAGACATATTGAACGGTTGGGCTCCAGATGCCATTCTACACGAGAAAACAGATGGAAGCTTGGAAAAGCATGGAGGTCTCTAACTTCTTTGTGTGTGGCTGGGTCAAGGACATTGGTATCAAGACTCTCCCAGATAAATATGCATTGTTTTTGCTCGGGTAAGGTTGCATTTCAGGATTTAACTTTGCGTAAGCTGCTATGTTTTTTGCTGTTGCACCCGCCGTTTACGAGTAGCGTGTTTTTCCCCATCTTTATCAGAATATAACTATATATTGTGTTTGCGCTGAAAGCCTAATTTATGATTGCTGCCTTTGGTAAAAGCGTAACTCTTTTAGGTTTTGCTCACATTTGCTTTCTTTTTTTTAAACATGCAGAGTTGGTGCTTTTCGAAACACTCTTAGCAAACATGTGTTTAAGAAATCAAAAATAATATCAAGATAATACTTAAATGGGAAATAATAAACGTTAAAACTATATCAAACAAACCTTTGATCACTGCAAACTCGTGCATTCTTCGACTCTGCTCCCTTGGACTGAGAGCATCCATCCATCCATTTTCTACCGCTTGTCCCTTTTGGGGTCGCGGGGGGTGCTGGAGCCTATCTCAGCTTCATTCGGGCGGAAGGCGGGGTACACCCTCAAATATTTTCTGTAACGCCCCCCAGTAAAAAGTAAATATTTCCATCCCCCCAATCTCCACCGTGACTAAATAGTATAATTTGTCTATAAAATTGTTATAACTATACCTCTGCTCGTGCGTTCTTCGACTCTGCTCCCTTGTACTGGAGTGTGTGCCACTTTTGTCGTTGTCTTTTGTAAAATCTTAAACTCTTCCGCCCTTTTCGATAAGCTGTCGAGGAACTCAGAAGAAATGTTTCTCCTTTCCGCTATTTGAACGGTTGGTACAGCCGAAAACAATAAAAGCATAAGGATTTTTTTCTTTGACAAAACCTCAATGGTGCCTAGTAGAATAGAATAGATGTTTATTGCCATTTGTACAGGTACAAGACAGTACGGGTACTGTGCGTTTCTCCCTGAGTCAACTTCTACAAAAACAAGAGTTAGAAAATAGAATGGCATTGTAAGAAAAAGAAGGAATGAAAAAAAGGGGTGGGGGGCGCACACACACACACACACACACACACACACACACACACACACACACACACAAAAGAGTACGAAGTAAAAAATAAATAAAATGAAAAAATATATATGTGTTTATATGTATGAATATATGGAGTGAGAGAGATACGTTGTATTAACAGGTAAATAAATTAAACTAAACTGTACATAAGTTATACACTGTCAGTAATACATGTAAATAAAATAAATAAAGAATAACAATAGTGAGGGGAACGCTGTACAATGAAATAAAAAAGTAAATATGTTTTCTTATTGCACCTATATTTTATTTCACTTGGGGTTATTGCACACATTTTTCATATTGTATCATATCACAGTATTGTCTTTTGTTTTTTTGTTTTGTTTTGTTTTTAGATTAATATTGCACACTTTTATCAATCGCCCATTAGTCTATGAGGTGTGGCATGAAGTAGTACCCATTGAAAACAGAGCTAGCTTTACCACCACGCATATTCAATGGGCGGCACATGAGCCGGACTTGACGTCAGTAACATCCCAGCAATACAATTGTGTCGTTGGGAGAGTGGCTAGGCGCGTCGTCCATATGATGCCATCATATAACTTGCATAATTGGGGAGGATGCATATACAGGGGAAATTTTTAAAAATATTATCGTGCAAATGTTTGTTTATCCCAGCAATTAGATTTACAAAGATAAACTAATATATGACATAGACTCATAACATAAATATCTATATTTCAAGCCTTCTTTTAATACCATTTTGACTATTATGGCTTACACATTATGAAAACCTCCAGTTGAACATCTCATAATATGTATAATCAAAATTACAAAAATAAAGGCTTGACATATCATACTTTGGATTAGGGCTGGGCGATATATCGAATACCGTATACTCGATATATTGCAGGTTTGTCTCTGTGCGATATAGAAAATGACTATATCATAATATTCGAGTATACATTCTCACGCAGTTGTTTTTAGCTTCGGGCATTACACTACAGGCTCTTCTCACTCTTTGTTGTCTCTCCTTCTCACAGAGGGATAAAACAAGTGCACTTTCTAACATACGTCACATACAGTCGTGCGTGCAACGACATACGCCCTCGCGGAGCAGAGAGGTAGCAGCGTGGGTAACGTTAGCTGTGGTGCTAACGGTGCGGTGCGAGTGGTAATACGAGAGAGAGAAATGTGCCAATCTGGTAGCAAATGAAGGAATAATCGTCTGGCGGTGGTTTGGCTTCATTTGGAAATATGTCGAACAGATATATGTAATATGTAAAGTATGCGGCAAAAGCGTTGCTACAAAAAGTAGCAGCACTGCTAATTTGTAGCATCATTTGAAAAGTCACGCGCTAGAGAATGAAGAGTGCTTGAAACTCTGCATGTCAACATCTCCGGCCGGTGCCACACCAACAAAATGCCGAAGTAACCATTTCCACATCCACACCGTATGAAAAGAATAGTCAACAACAGAAGGAGACAACGTCCGCAGTAACCTACCACATAGCGAAGGACATACACTGTTTGATTTCCTATTATGCAGCTAATTTTTATTTGACAGTTATTGAAATATCTTGTGTGACATCATGCACAAAACTGTACTTTATTTGTTTTAAACTATTGTAGTGGCGTTCTGTACAAAAAGTACACTTTAATTTAGTGTTGTTTTGATATGTCATCTTAGTGACATCATGCACAATAGCTTGTTTTAAAATGTCTCTGACAATCTTGCACTTTCTGTTTTGAAATGACATGAATGATTGTGCCACGGCTTAATAACTGTTTAATAAATGCAGTTTTGGTGAATTGACTTAGTTGTGATTTCCCTCTCTGCATCAAAGTTTAAAATGAGCATATATTAATGCAGTATGAACAAGAATGTTTTAATGTAGACACATAGAATCATCATACTGGTGTGACTATATGCATCAAGTGTTAATTCAAGGCTAAGGCAAAATATCGAGATATATGTCGTGTATCGTGACATGGCCAAAAAATATCGAGATATTAATAAAAGGCCATATCGCCCAGCCCTACTTTGGATGTAATGAGTTAATAGCCCATATTAGTTTCACATTTAAAGTTGAATTGCTGACATGAATGGACTTTTGCACAATAATAATTTTTTTTATGGTTTACCTGTTTTTTTTTAAGGCAAAAACTGTTGTACATCATTTAAAATCAAATCTGTTGTTACTAATTAGTATTAACATATATCTTTTATCATATTGTTTTGCTCTAGTTTTCAATTGTTGCTGCCTATTGTACAATGTAACAAAGACCATACACATATCCGCAGCAGCTCTCCAAGGTGGACAGTATCTGGCATGTTAGAACAAGGCGCGTAAGGAAAGTCAGCAAGTCAGATCTGTAACTTTGGGACAAAGATTGGCTTTAAAGGCTGGGTCGTTCGGGCTGGTGTGTGAAGCTGGAATGGGCACATGCCTCTGCAGCTGGAGGAGCCCCGCACAGTGGCTCCCGCTGCTGGCAGGGGTGTGTGCCACAGCGGCGCCCTTGTATTACCACAGACACCGGCCCCCCGCACACAAAAAAGAGAAAGAGAGCCACTGTCTTCTTAATCTTTGCACATTACACATTGTATAGATCGCTGTCCACGAGAATTTCTCGATCAATTTAAAGTACACTACCGTTCAAAAGTTTGGGGTCACCCAAACAATTTTGTGGAATAGCCTTCCTTTCTAAGAACAAGAATAAACTGTCGAGTTTCAGATGAAAGTTCTCTTTTTCTGGCCATTGTGAGCGTTTAATTGACCCCACAAATGTGATGCTCCATAAACTCAATCTGCTCAAAGGAAGGTCAGTTTTGTAGCTTCTGTAACGAGCTAAACTGTTTTCAGATGTGTGAACATGATTGCACAAGGGTTTTCTAATCATCAATTAGCCTTCTGAGCCAATGAGCAAACACATTGTACCATTAGAACACTGGAGTGATAGTTGCTGGAAATGGGCCTCTATACACCTATGTAGATATTGCACCAAAAACCAGACATTTGCTGCTAGAATAGTCATTTACCACATTAGCAATGTATAGAGTGTATTTCTTTAAAGTTAAGACTAGTTTAAAGTTATCTTCATTGAAAAGTACAGTGCTTTTCCTTCAAAAATAAGGACATTTCAATGTGACCCCAAACTTTTGAACGGTAGTGTATGTCCACATCGCAGACATGCTGCCTATGCTCCAGACAATTACGTGCGTCTTGCCCTATAACTATATCCTCACAACATCCTGTTTAATCGGATCAAAGTCTTCTTTTTTTTACGTAGTCAAATTTTCTGTGCATCACTAGCCAATAGTGCGTAAATACTAGGCTATATCTATCCACTAATACAGTATATTACTTCAATTTCTTAAAGTCTTAATTTGGTTGATTAATATTTTTTGTTATTAATCACGGTTTTACAATAATTTTACATTAAAACGGTAATACGAACCGTTTGAAGTTTTACCACGGTTTATCATTATACAGTTTATTATTACGTCCCTATTTGTCAAAAACCCATTTCCCCCTAAAGAAAATAAGACGATAACCAATCAAAACAATATGCCTGTTGACTAAGACAATAACACAATCAACTGACATTTTAGTTAACGAAAAAAACGAGACAAAAAAGTTGATAGAAACGAAATCCAATCATATTTAAGTCTGTCTTGTAGATGCGTGGGACAAGTTTGGAATATATCCGATTACAGCTTTTTAACAGAGTACATTTGAAAGAAAGGCGGGGAGTTAGTTACAGAGGCATCAGCAGTCGAGTCATCGATCGTGACAACTACACATCCACCGTGTTACTTCTTTACAAAAAGTTATTCTGTCTGCCTCGCCTCAAGGAACGGTTTATTTAAAAGTAAATCTAAAGGCATGACAACGTTTAGTTTAGTGTGGTCCAACTCATTTACGTCATATTCGCTGCAAAAAGAGGAAGTGGATGCAGTGTTTCCTATTTATTTATTTATTTATTTGAGGTGGACATTTATTAACAAATGAAAGGCTCCAAAGGTCTCTATTAGCAAATTGGTACTTTTTAAAGATTAAGTCGATCTGTCTTGAACCCTCCCTATCTGAATCAAACTCAGACACTGGGAAATGTATTATGACTCATGTTTACATACCACAGTAAGCTACTGGATCAAGTACATTGTGGTGATGCACAGGTGCACTTTTTATTTACTTTTTTGTCACCACTGCCAGGATTCTACGTGATTGTTGCCGTTGGTGTGTCTTTCTCTTTTGTCCAAAATGGGATAAGGATCAAGTTTTTTTCTCTCTCTCTTTGATCCGCCTGAAAGAGTTGCAGCACATCACAGTAGCTCCTTTGAGATCCTGTCTAAGTTTAGTCTCAGTCCTTACATTTTGGAGCTGATTAGGATTTGGATTCAGGATTATTATTATTATTATTTTTATTTTTTTTACAGCCTAAATTTTGTGCTCTTTGATTTCCGAACTTGATTAGTTCTTGAACAGGGTTCATATATTGAAGCACATTTCTATATAAGAAAAAAAATGTAAACATAAATAATGGCTTCCAGCCTGGACTAAAGTCCATATTTTAGTAAAAGTTTGAACACAATATAAAGCGCTATACAGTATTGTATATCAAACATAACAAGAGGGTGATGAATAAACTTTTTATACAATAACAAAGCCAAAACCACAACTAGCTGAACTGTCCTCCTCAAATGCAGCCGTCATGCTTACACGCACACACTGCCACTCGCCTTGTGGTGCACTCACAGTTTGGAATCACAAAACTCCTTAACTTTAACAGCCAGGACGCTACAATGATTTGGAATAAAAAATAAATCCACAACACTTTGTTGATTAATCTCTTTGGTGTGCAGCGGAAGGGGGGCAGTATTGACAACGCTGTGGGGACTTCCTGAATGTTTAAAACCACACATCGCTTGTCCATTGGGTTTTTTAGATTTACATTGAGCTAGCAAAAATAGAAAAATGCTGTACAAGGGCTTAAAAAACTTAAAGGCAATTCAACATAGCAAAACAGGATAGAGGAAAGGCTGTGGCCATTGTAGAGGAACGGCACAGCACTTTATTGTGTAGCTTAGACAGTAGCATATTAACACGCTGGCCGCTATTTTGCCGTTTTCAAATACCATGGGATCAGGTAAAAGTGGTATTGTTTGTTCTTTGACGGCTGAAGAGAGGAGGGGTTGGTGGGGTTTTCTTTTTTGACCCCCAGACTGCGGTACAAACTGTATAAAATGTGTTTTTTAAAATTAAATTGACACTAAAGCAGTGGTTCTTAACCTGGGTTCGAGCGAACCCTAGGAGTTCGGTGAGTCGGCCTTAGGGGTTCGGCGGAGCCTCCGCCACGGAGGTCAAGACACACCCAACTCATCGTGTAAATACAAACTTCTCCCTATCGGCGTATTATGGATACCCCCAAACAATGTTCCCTCTAATTTTCCATCTGACTTGCGGGTGTGTAATTTGTTGTGAGTTCATGCACTGTGTTGGTTTTGTTCTTTGAACTAGGTGATGTTAATGCACGGTTCATTTTGTCCACCAGTAAAAAACCCGATAACTTTGTCTTAAATTTGAAAAAAAATACATTTTATTTTTCACGAAAAAGGGTTCGGGGAATGCCCATATGAAAGTGGTGGGGTTCGGTACCTCCAACAAGGTTAAGAACCACTGCCCTAATGGTACCTTATCATTGTGCAATACTAAGGTATTTTCAAATATTACAGTATAGTGCTGCCAATAGCAAGCTGGTAACTAGTGTGCTAATCGATGGCTGAAATCTAGCCACGCTAATCCCTAGCAGGCAATGAGAGCGCTAATTGTTAGCTATCCTAAATGCTAACATGAATGTAATAATGTAGTAATATATTTATGTTTTAATTTTAAACCTGGCTGCAAGGTACAGTGAGTAGGGTGTCCATTCCACTACCATTTATTAACTAATGTGTATTTAAAGACATTTAAATTGTGTGGGAAAATTGTGGTGGGAATAAAAAGAAAAATCCTTTTAAAAGTCTAAATAAGGGGTCGCCAACCCGTCGATCGTGATCTACCAGTCGATCTTTGGGACCCTACCGTTCAATCGCGAAAATATTAGAAGAAATAATTATTAATATGACAGTAGTGACAACCCCACCCGGAGAACAGACCTGCCATCAGACAAGTATTTTGACCCCTGAACACCCCCGCACGTCTCTGCCTCTCTCTCTTCAGTCTCTCATCCCGAAGCTCTCGACACCATGGCCCCACCCCCCGAGCAATCACGCGTTTCAAGACGTGCTCAAAAATCATCGAGCTGCAACAATGCATTAAGGGTGATTGTTGCAATGCATCGGACATTTTCTAGCATCCAACATCAAAAAAATCTTCCCTCAACCTCTACCATTATTGCTCGCCTGCGACGGGAAACTAAAAAGCCAAATAATAGAGTCCGTGAACAATGCTCTAAAGTACGGATTTTGTGTTGATTTACAGTATATATGCAAAAGTAAACATTGACATGTGCAAAGGCAGTAATATATGACAAAACAGGGCGGCAGCTAAAGAAGGACTTCCCTGTTTATCCCCCCTTTATCACACAGGAAAAACATGCCAGGTGAACAGCTGACTTTAATACTTCCGGCGCTGATGTAAGACAACCATGTGACTCGCGTCCCATATGTGACCATAGGATGAACAAATATACTACAATACTAAGACTATAGTGGCCATTAAGTTAAAGTTAAGTTAAAGTTAAAGTACCAATGATTGTCACACACACTAGGTGTGGTGAAATTTGTCCTCTGCATTTGACCCATCCCCTTGTTCACCCCCTGGGAGGTGAGGGGAGCAGTGGGGAGCAGTGGGCAGCAGCGGTG